>NC_079491.1:24569872-24872902 GCF_020520425.1 Spinacia oleracea | reverse complement strand
GTATATCGGGTTAAGGGACTTAACCCGAACATATCCCGACTCCCCCTTCCCTTTAGCTACAATCGACTTAGATCTAACCATCTTACTTATGAAATTCTACAGGAAAATCGAAAGAAATAAGTGAACTTTACCTGAATCGGACGAACTCAGTGCGAAAACCGAATTCCTTTTTCTCCTTTTCTTTCTCTTGTTTTCAGATCTGGAAATTTTTCGAAAAATTCTGTGTGAAGAACTTTATTGCATGTCGTAGATTAGTATTTATTGCTCTGGAATTTCGAACGGTTTTTGTCCCACGAACTAAACGGTTGTAGACGGTTTATTTTGCAAAATTGAATTGTTTCTTTTGCTCCGAATGGCTCCGCAAAATCACAATTGGGGGCAAACTGTTATCCCACTTTTTGGACTAACGACTTAACTGCTCTGACGTTTGATCATGTCGTGTCAACTAGGTTTGGTCGTGTCATAGGAAAATGTCGAGTCAAGAGGACGTGTCAGACGCGATGTCGGACGACGAAGGACAAGCGATAGCAGATTGGCGACACAGGACCAGCGACGTTCGATGTTGGAGTAAACAGAAATAGGGCAAAAGCCAGGCCCGAAGCCCAAGGTTCACAGCGCCGTCATAAAGGAAGAAAAGGTCAAAGAAGCTATCAAAAGATCACGGAAGTGGTTGAAGTAAGGAGAAGATCATGGGCAACGGCTAATCCCTATCTTTTAGGGATTCTCCCAACCAGCAAAGTAAGAGGACTCGCGTATAAAAGGCAGAAGACGATGACAAGCAAGGGACAAGTTAACTCAAGCACTCAAACTCTCAAGCTATCAAGCGTTCAACCAATTCTTATTATTGCACTTTAAATTCTTTGTATTGATCCTTAGAAAAAGCATAAACAATCAGATAGAATACTTAGTGGATTGATAGCCTCATAGCTATCCGCGGTTTTTACCTTATTCCTGGGTTTTCCGCGTCAACACTTCTCTGTGTCGTGTCTCTCTTGTTTCTCTTTATTCGTTCATTGCTTAGTTAGTGTCGACCCGAGCCAAAGGTCGCCCCTAGACGAAATTTGGCATAAACAGTTTGGCGCCGTCTGTGGGGACATTAACTAGGTTTCACACAAAATCGCCCTTCACACCATGTCTACTGAAGAGATGACACTCGCAGAGATGAAAGCGGCCTACAAAAAGGCCCAAGAAGAGCTGGCCCAAGAAAGGGAATCCATGGAAAACCTCCAGAAGGAGCTCGACTCTGTGAAAAGTACCAAGCACCAGTCGCGTTACAAGCCAGGTGCAAAACCGAAGAAATTGATATTCGAAATGACTGACGACTCCGAAGATCTGTCCGACGGAGAAGAGCCACATGGAGAAGAAGATGAAGCAACACCGGACCCCGTAACCAAGCGCCTGAATAAGATGGAAACCCACATGAAGAAGCAATGCTCGCTGATGCTGAAGCTGATGACCAAGCTACCAGGGGCACCCACACCTGTGGAAACTGAACCGACCGTAGGGTATGCAGCGTCGCCATTCTGTGAGGCGATCGCCAGGGTGACGGTCCCACACCAGCTCCGACTCCCTACCTGGACCACCCTGTACGACGGAACATCCGATCCATACAGGCACGTCAACGTATACAAGCAGCGAATGTGGCAGATCGGCATCCCCTACGACCTGGTCGAACCCGTCATGTGCAAGTCTTTGTATTGATCCTTAGAAAAAGCATAAACAATCAGATAGAATACTTAGTGGATTGATAGCCTCATAGCTATCCGCGGTTTTTACCTTATTCCTGGGTTTTCCGCGTCAACACTTCTCTGTGTCGTGTCTCTCTTGTTTCTCTTTATTCGTTCGTTCATTTCTTAGTTAGTGTCGACCCGAGCCAAAGGTCGCCCCTAGACGAAATTTGGCATAAACACTAGTCACTTTCAATAACCTGCAAAACAGTACATATACAATATATACCATTTACCCATTCATTATCATGAATGGCTGTAGACAACTACTTTTGTCCCCATTCCCGAAAGGGAAGGTTCGATGATGAGAACATAAATCTCCACTTGGCAACGCATCTCCTATAAAATAACGAATCTCAAATCACCCTTTCATTTAAGCCAAATCTTCCATTTATAGAAACTTGCTAAAAATAGTAGCTGCCGTAAAAGGTAATTGCTAAAAGTAGTAAGAATAAAAAGATAGAAACCTGTCAGAATTAGGTGTTGCACTCCAACATAAATCCTAAAAGAGATAGAAATTGTAAAAGGAATTATATTCCTATCGCAATTCGATAAAAGAGTTAACGTATTAATTAAACTCATAACGAACCTAGAGTTCGTAAAGGGACCAGACGCATTCCGTCGTAAATTGATACGCACCAAATAACTCGGATTAAGTCTCTTAATGGACTCCGTACTCTAGAGTCCAATCTGACAAAGAATTCTGCCCAGATCCTATTTTCAACGCCCAGCCCTGGGCGCCGAAATCTTTGACGCCCAGCCTTGGGCGCCGAAATCTTTGACGCCCAGTGCTGGGCGCCGAAAATACCTGGGACGGATTCTTTTCCTAATCCGTTTCGTATTCATATTCCTGAAAATCCATATTTCTACACCACTTTTTCCTATAAATAGACCCCTAAAGCCGACGTGAACACAACACACAATTCATAATCTGAGTATTGACTCCAACCCTAAGCCTAAGCCTCACGCTGCGAAATTGATCCTGCGTTCTGTCGCAATCGACCCAAAATTCGAACAGAACGTATCCTGTCCCTTGTAGTTGACGAATTAAGCCTAAATACTGGAACACTGCTCAGAAACCCGAGATTCGTTAAATAAAAGGAGAAATAGCAAAGCCAAGTGGTTAGTTTTCTGAGAACCGTGACGCACCTCTCAAGGGTGCGTCGTAATGTGTCCCTCATATGATTTAATCGCTTTCATCGCCCTTTTATAAAATTGTCAAACTATTAACTTGATTGATCTATCACGCCTAATAAGATAATACCTTGGACAATTGAATTATCATGCTAGGTACCTTAAATCAATCTAAATAAGATAATAACGACCGATTTAGTATTATGTGTTGCATATTGCTAAAATCAATTCAGGATAGTTTAATAGTTTAAACGCATGTCCCTTCAATTATTTATGCTGAGCTAGTAAGGATAACCTGCCTCTGGAGTTATCGATGAGCACTCCTCTCGGTAGTTACAGTCCCCCGAACTCTCAATCTCTGCCCTGCGGGTGTACGTTGAGCGATCCCCACACCAGGGATCACAAGGGAACCTATGGCCGTCGTGGTCGAACATAATTGCACTCCCTTTATGTCACGATAACCGGGTTTTGTCAGTTTTTCTCATTGTCGTTAAAAACTGAATGGCGACTCCTATATTACTAGTCGATTGGGTGTAAACTCACAGGAAATCTAACTACACTTGATCTGACAACGTCACGCCCACGAGGGACGAGGTCACGCATTAGGCTCGTGCTTTTTCGACCCCCTCACAGTGGCGACTCCGCTGAGGAACGTTAATGAAATACTCGTGCTCGTAGGTAATCAAAATAGCCGAAGGGTGAAACGATCCTACTCCGCGTTTATTTCCTTATCAAGTTGGGACGACCTGAAAATCAGCATATTAATGTGAACGGACAGAACCGCATAACGAATCTCGGCTCCCTTGGCATGTTTCATCTCGGGAGTTGGGACTAAGGATACCCATCGCCAACTGGGGGATGCATACGCTTCGAATGTTGTCCACTCGGCACTTTTCGCTAGTAGCACACCCGTCCCAAACCCAATCGCTCGCCCACTAAGGTCCCTCTCATTGGTGCATGCCCCCTTGGCTTACATCGTGATTGGCCTCTTGGGACGAAATTCGTCTGTTGAATGCACTACCTCGACCGGGGCATGTGTTGGATCTACGATAGAAGCGGTACCAAGCCGGCGCAAATATTACCCATAGAAACCTATCATAAACTACGTGACATGTTATTTTTGCTTCATGTTGTAATGTTAGTTATGTGTAGCGAATTACGTGATTGTGTTGTGATTGTGTGTGACAAATAACGCTAGAAAACCAACGACCCTAAAAATTGTCCAAACATTCATAAACACCAATTGGCCAAAGAGTTACACCTAAATACATGTCCCGCAGTCCCGGGCGATCGCCACAAAAATAAGCGACGCCCAGGACGGCCTGTAGCGGATCTTACGACGCTGCATAACGCGCAAAGGATGTTATTGGGAAAGCACGCAAAATTAAGTCGACGAACAGAATACGAGTACCAGTCAGGGACGCATTTTCAGCGCCCCTGGCTGGGCGCCATTTATTTCAACGCCCCTGCTGGGCGCTGAAGTTGCTGCTTGGCCTTTTGGCCAGGCACCGCAGCCTCGGTGCCCGCGCACAAAATATACGTAGCAATATAAAATTCGTAACAAATTTGCTACGAGGACGTATGGAAAAGGCACTCGATTCTAAGAACGACTTATAAAACAAACAACTCCTTGTGTCGTCACTAGGCCCCCTATGACGACAATGTTCGTCACCAAAACCGAGCATGCTAATTAAATGACCTTGAATGTCACATGGGCAAAGTATTCAAAAAAATGATGTTCAAATAAAGTTTTCAAGGAAAAATAATGTTCGAATAAAAAATAAATAAATCCGAGTCTAGACTAGGCTATGCCAAAGTACAATCTAAATCCTAAGCCTTAGTTGTCATATACATAGAATCGGTCCTAATGCTTGGTGTCGTTCTGCAAGTTAAAAGGTTTAACCATGTTGAGTCTCCCTTCCTAACATTTAAATCAATAAGCACACATATGTAATTGTCATCCCTTGCTAAGAATCCACGGCCTCAATACTCTCTCTCTCACCAATAAAAAGAATATATTATGTAATTCAAGTATGTGCAAAATGGAAGCAGACACATTCTGAAAATCATTCCTCCATAGTCGCACAACCCCCAAAGTAAGCCTAAGGTGTCAATACCATTGGCAAGAGAAAAATTAATGGCCTCAAGGCTTATGATCACATTGGGTCACGACTATCATAGTCCTCTCGAGCCGCTCGCTCCTTGAAATACTCCTAAGTACAGAATAAAAGATTTTCCATGAATGCAACATGACGAACCATGAAAATACCCAAGTCGGCATGCCATAAGGCTACCATTAGGGTAAAACAATACACACTAAGAGGGAAGTCGTACTAATGATTCTAGTCTTGCAAAAATGAAAATTCGATCTCCCCAACTAACTACCTTGCCAACATTAAGCAAAATGGCGCATGAAAAATGAACACCCAAGGGTTAAAATCTAAAGTGTCAATCAACGAAAGTTATGGTCCAATTAGCCTAAGTCTAAAAGTCGCTTGGTCAAGTATTATAGGCTTACGCCACGTCATTATTTTGAGTCTAGGACACCTCCTTGTATTCATACACGGGTTATAATCAGAAAAATTAATGAAAGTTCGAGTCTAAATCACAACTTCCAATTAAGTCCCGGAAACTGGAATCTAAAAAGAAACAAAAAAAATTATTTTCGATGTAATTCTTTCGTTAAATTTCAATAAAGTAAAAACAACATTTTGAATCTACTCTATTTGCACATTTTAAGAAACGACTAAATTCGCTTGCAAAGTAAGACAATTTAAAGGTCCACCCTAGGCCTACTAAAATTAAAGGTCCACTATAGGCCTACCAAATGAGGCTCACTCAGTCTCGCCTCGTGACTCAAAGACCACAACCATCTGCCTTTTAGCCCAAATAAGAAGGGGGAGAAATCCCAAAAAATAAAAAAAGAGAAAGAGAAAAGGGAGAGCGAAAAGAGCGAGCCATGAAATACTTAGCCCATACCTCCCAAAGTGCGAAATTTACCCAAGTAAACAAAGGAAAAGAATTGAGTCAACCAATCCAAATCATACCACAAAAACTACATAAAGTTCTAGGATCTTCTACCCTTCCCAATCCTCATGCTTGACTAATATCTATACAAATTATCCTATCTCATTCAACCCATCTTTCAAGCCGTCCTGAGTCACGAATAAAAAAAAAAGACAAAAGTACATTCTACGCTTAACGTAAAAAAATAAAATATAAAAATAAATAATAAAAAAGAAACTTTGCAAAACGCCTTTAAGGTTCGTCTAAAAAAGAAAAAGAAGCATTTAGCGCACAAAAAAGATTCACAAATAATTGGCACAAAACGAAAAGGAGCAGCGCAAAAAGGCAGCCCGGAACATGTTTTCAACGCCCAGGCCTGGGCGCCGAAAATAATAACGCCCAGCCCTGGGCGTCGTTCTTGCTTATCACTTTTCAACTCCCAATTCCTAAAAGTGTTTGTATATTTTCCTATATACATGCGAAAGAATAACGAACACTTGGGGGTAGAAGATCATAAAAAATACGCAAAATACGCGCACTCCAAAATTTTCGTACACTTATTTCACCCTATTTCAAACATTACGATTCCACTCGAACGTACTTGTTTAAAATCGGCATTCTAAGAAACCATTTTCTGGCTAAGAACTACACAAGACCTGATTCCAAATTAAATCTATTTAAGGCGGATACGTAGGCAATCCATGATTCGGTCCAACCAATTTCCAAAAATGTTAAAGCCTATAGAATAACAAGAATAAAAAATAGAGTCCCTTATTGAAATTTAATTACTTACAATCCAAGTCGAAAGAAAAATTTAAGTCAAAGGAAGAATCCAAGTCATCAAGATGCCAAAATGAGCACACATCGAAAAATAATAAAGGCACGTACCCTTGCCAGAAGGAGCACTCACACTCCTAGGCACTTAGCCAATACTCAAAAGATCGCTTTGCCTCAATTGAATGGGGGCTAGCGCGAGCGTCCATGACCTCTAAAGTACTCGACTTGACCCTCCCTAAAGCAAAGTAACTCACTTAAAGACCTTCTTTCACCACTAGACACATTCATAATCGCCAACAAGTAGTAAAGGCAGTAAGCTTGCAATAAAGAGATTGTTCTACGGCATCGCCCCATCGTTCCTTCGAACTCAGGGCACCGGTCCATGGTAATTCTAATGCTTGCGAATCTCCTTTGAAAAAATCAGACATTGTCAATAGGACTTGGCACTTAACCAAGGCTCACCCTACTCAGACATATGACACGGGCATCTAAAATCGAAATCTGAAAGCATCATTAATGAGAAGACATAATAACAACTGGGGGATAAAAATTGAAATGAAAGAGCTAGGGAAAGAACTAAGTATACCTTGACCTTTTGTGCAGACATACACCAAGTAAATCTAAGTCAATTTAAAAACGGTTTATATTCCCGCAATTCTGGAAAAGATGGCCCTAAAAGCCCAAAGCATGTGCCACACGGGGACAAGTAATATCTTGACGCCTGCACTCTGGCCTCCAGCAAATCCTTAGACAGCATCCCGAAAATCGTAACAATATTTTGATTCACTCATGTAATCCTGTACGTCAACTTACTTAGAACACCTCGGATTGTACACAGTAGGACTCGAATTTCAAATAATTTTCAAAGACTTCTTCGAACATAAATAAAGTGTCGTTGGTTTAAGCTAAGTATGCGTTTATCTCGATGTTGCAAATGAGTCAAAAAGATTTCTAAATATGATTATGGGTAAAGAAAGGCACCTAGCTTTTGGTCAAGGCACACTTCAACATGTGACTACCTTGACCATGGCAATGTCGCACAATACGACATTTACAAGAGAAGTAGCAAATCACTACTCGAACGTACCTCGCACTAAACGAGTCTGGTTCAAACTATTCATGATCCATGTCACCATGAATGCATAAAACGTATGCCAAGCATTATAGCACCAAGCCAATCCTGTAGCTACAATTGGGGGCTTGAGAAAAACACTCTAAGAATGCTCGAAATGACGATTTTATCGCAAATTCTCGACGCTAATGCTATACACACGTCATAGGGGCACAATCCTAAGGTTTAATCGTGTAAAACGAACCTTAGAATGGCTACAACCCCTCCCAAATTCTAAGCACTACTTATAATATATAAAGTCACCTCACTAACAAGGGTAACTGAAAATCGCGAGTCACCAAAACTCCGATCAAACTACTGCACATAACGCTCGCCCTACAAGCGTCCGTTACACGGTCTACGTCATTCCCAAAGAAAAAGCTAAAGAAAAATCAAGGATAAAAGATAAAAAAAAAGAAACATCTATGAATCCTCGCATCGAACGAAGTAATAAGCCGTGCACACCCACGCAGAAGGTGCTACACTTGTTCGAGCACCTGAACGAGGCGTGATGAAGTACTCCAATGCAAAAAATAATGATATCCCAACACCTGGAGGAATGTTCTAAGACGCGCTGTTAGGCCACACAAGCCTACGTCGCACCATAAGTTCAACCATCCCACAGTGCAAGTCTAAAAAAAATAGTAAGGCATATTGCACTAATGCGGGCACGACCAAGAGTATGAGGCAAATACTACTTATCGCCCAAATTCAAAATGCAAGCCACACGACTTCTACATTAAGGATTAAAGGTAGCAAAACATTACCTACCACGGAAGGGATAGCTCGCACCTACACGAGCGGAACCCCAAGGCATCTTTCTCGAAAGAACCTACAAAAATCGTACGCCAAAAGGAAGCATCCCAACATGCATGCTTGGGGGCTCCAAGCTACGAAGCGACCATAGCAAAATAAAAAAAAAGAAGTCTCAAAACAAATGTTTGAACGATCAAAAGGGCACGATGCTTGAGCCCACTTCATGAATGGGCCTGAGCCCTATCAAGCTTTTAAGCAAACCATTCAATATCAGTCATTGCTCAAGAAAAAAATGATTCAAGCAAACTGATTAATGGACCGCACGCAACGGCCATCCTATGAACGCTCGTTCGCACATACATTCTAAGTATCGAACATTCACGAACACGTTCAAAAGAAAAAAAATATATACGTTCAAAATAACAACAAGAGCGATCAAAGTCTTACGCCTCAAGGTATGTTCCTCGGGCCATATAGACTCGCCCGACTATTGCAATAACTGTACGCCTTGAAAGCAACAGTTCCTTTAAATAATCTCCCCAAAGCCCAAACACCGTAGTCCACCAATCGGCTACGGCTTCTCGAGAAATCATCACGAGGAAGTCCTGCCTGGGACGCACTTTCAACGCCCAGGACCAGGCGCCAGATATTCCGACGCCCAGCCCTGGGCGCTGAAAATCAGCTCAACTCATTGTGATCTCTAATAAAATTCTACGTTCCAAAAATAAAGAAAAACAAAAGAGAAGAGAATACGTAGAATTTCCAAGTGAAATAAACGAACGAACAAGAGGCCAACTGTTCATCAAAAGACCAGCCCAAGCAATATTTTCAACGCCCCACTTGGGCGTGAAATATTTCTAACGCCCAGGCCTGGGCGCCGAAAATGAGCCCAGGCCCAAAAGAAGCCCGGATTTCTATAGGGCCCTGCCGTATCCATTCGACTCGAAAATTGCCGATTTCTTTACTGAAAGTCGTACCTCACGGCTTTGTTAAGAGTAGCACACCACTACAAAGATCGCTCGCACTTACGAGCATGATCCCAAACACGATCAAGGACATTGCAAAATGCGTATCCCCAAGGAACCTCTTTGACAAGAAATGACCGTCAAGCACGAGTGCTTGGGGGCTCGAAAGAAAATATATATTTCAAAAGAGAGTATGCAAAGATAAAACAATACTCCCAGACTACGCTGTACGAAGTCCCGTGTTTGGATAATCTCAAAAGATAAAACCGAATTACGACCTCAAGACGAAGGTCGTCGTTGATACTTATACATAGTCCCCTAATCAAGGACCCAAGTAGTGGCAAAATTGAGCCGTAAAGACTAGCTCAAAACCATGAAAGATGATGACCACGAGACAATGGTCCGTCTAAGCACGTTGTCAACCCACATTCAGGTTGCAACTAAATCCGAGCATCCCTCGAAAGAAAATAAAATTCTTCAAAAAACCAAAACAGGCTCGCCATCTTCAGCCGGCGGGGTCTACGTCACAAACCGCGTAGGTCCTTATTTTCAAAACATCAAAACAGATTCGTCCACTTCTATCGGACGGAGCATCCACCCTCAGCAGGACAGGCTCGCCCACCTTCAGCAGGCGGGGTCTGCGCCACTAACCGCGCAGGTCCTTAGTCGTTGTAGCAATAGCTTTTCCTGGTTTATCTTTTTCCAAAAATCAAAAGATGGTTTATCTTTTTCCAAAAATCAAAAGATGGTTTAGCTTTTTCCAAAAATCAAAAGATGGTTTATCTTTTTCCAAAAATCAAAAGATGGTTTATCTTTTTCCAAAAATCAAAAGATGGTTTATCTTTTTCCAAAAATCAAAAAATGGTTTCCCTTTTCCAAAAATCAAAGGATGGTTTCCCTTTTCCAAAAATTAAAGGACCGTTTCTCTTTTCAAAAATCAAAGGACCATTTCTCTTTTCAAAAATCAAAAAATTGGTTTTCCGCTTTTCCAAAAAAGAGTGATGTGCTGGATTTTCCTTCGTTTTACGTCCTATAAAACCAAGGGGGTTTTCTCGTTTAGCTAACCCTGAAAATGAGAATCTTTAAAAATATTTTTACCTCGTGATTGGGCTTGGCCAGGCCTGGTTACACTTTATATCTTTGATTTCGAAAACATTTGTAGATACTTCCAATGACAAAGTGAGGGAGTTTCTATACATCTTTAGATACTTCCAATGACAAAGTGAGGGAGTTTCTATACTATTGGTTAACAGATTCCAATGACACGTGAGGAATGTGTTAACACTTCAAGTGATGACCGTTAAGTCAAATGTTATCACTCGGGGGCTCGTGAGACCCTCGCAAAACAGGTCACATACACCATGGCTTGTATGACGCACTCCGTCCAGTACTTTGACCATCGTCTCATCTCGAGACTCAGTCAAAGTGGGGGCTAACTATAGACACCTACTTTTGTCCCCATTCCCGAAAGGGAAGGTTCGATGATGAGAACATAAATCTCCACTTGGCAACGCATCTCCTATAAAATAACGAATCTCAAATCACCCTTTCATTTCAGCCAAAGCTTCCATTTATAGAAACCTGCTAAAAATAGTAGCTGCCGTAAAAGGTAATTGCTAAAGGTAGTAAGAATAAAAAGATAGAAACCTGTCAGAATTAGGTGTTGCACTCCAACATAAATCCTAAAAGAGATAGAAATTGTAAAAGGAATTATATTCCTATCGCAATTCGATAAAAGAGTTAACGTATTAATTAAACTCATAACGAACCTAGAGTTCGTAAAGGGCCCAAACGCATTCCGTCGTAAATTGATACGCACCAAATAACTCGGATTAAGTCTCTTAATGGACTCCGTACTCTAGAGTCCAATCTGACAAAGAATTCTGCCCATATCCTATTTTCAACGCCCAGCCCTAGGCGCCGAAATCTTTGACGCCCAGCCCTGGGCGCCGAAATCTTTGACGCCTAGTGCTGGGCGCCGAAAATACCTGGGACGGATTCTTTTCCTAATCTGTTTCGTATTCATATTCCTGAAAATCTATCTTTCTACGCCATTTTTTCCTATAAATAGACCCCTAAAGCCGACGTGAACACAACACACAATTCATAATCTGAGTATTGACTCCAACCCTAAGCCTAAGCCTCACGCTGCGAAATTGATCCCGCGTTCTGTCGCAATCGACCCAAAAGTCGAACAGAACATATCCCGTCCCTTGTAGCTGACGAATTAAGCCTAAATACTGGAACACTGCTCAGAAACCCGAGATTCGTTAAATAAAAGGAGAAATAGCAAAGCCAATTGGTTAGTTTTCTGAGAACCGTGACGCACCTCTCAAGGGTGCGTCGTAATGTGTCCCTCATATGATTTAATCGCTTTCATCGCCCTTTTATAAAATTGTCAAACTATTAACTTGATTGATCTATCACGCCTAATAAGATAATACCTTGGACAACTGAATTATCATGCTAGGTACCTTAAATCAATCTAAATAAGATAATAACGATCGATTTAGTATTATGTGTTGCATATTGCTAAAATTAATTCAGAATAGTTTAATAGTTTAAACGCATGTCCCTTCAATTATTTATGCTGAGCTAGTAAGGATAACCTGCCTCTGGAGTTATCGATGAGCACTCCTCTCGGTAGTTACAGTCCCCCGAACTCTCAATCTCTGCCCTGCGGGTGTACGTTGAGCGATCCCCACACCAGGGATCACAAGGGAACCTATGGCCGTCGTGGTCGAACATAATTGCACTCCCTTTATGTCACGATAATCGGGTTTTGTCAGTTTTTCTCATTGTCGTTAAAAACTGAATGGCGACTCCTATATTACTAGTCGATTGGGTGTAAACTCACAGGAAATCTAACTACACTTGATCTGACAACGTCACGCCCACGAGGGACGAGGTCACGCATTAGCCTCGTGCTTTTTCGACCCCCTCACAATGGCCCACATAGCTGGTTAGTTAAACACATTGTTATGCATCAAATAAATATTTGCTGCAATTAATCAAGGGCACCAATAATCTACCAATTATTCAGTCCTTATTAATTCTAATCAAGTTGTTTAACCTTAAAGGATTTGTAGACCTAATCAAGAGTTCATGACTAAAAATGCTCCTACTTAAACCAATAAATTCATATGCTTTACTAATTTTAAACATAAAAATGTATTTCTAGTCTAACCGGAAACATACAAATTTAATTAAAATTTAAAGCTCATATAAATTTATAGTTGAATCCACTTATTTAATTTATTTTCAGTTGAATTAAACGAATTTAAATTAATTCAAGGTTTTAATTTTAGTAAAATAATTAGTATAAATTAAAATTTATAATAATTATATTATTCAAAATTAAAATCCGAGAAAACAATTTAAATCATTAATTTTAAAGTTAATTAAAATTATTTCCGAACTGAAAATTTCAAAATAAAATTAAAACGAACCAATCGGGTCAAGACAAGGCCATGGGCTTGCGCCCATGCCTCGTCAAGTCCAACAAGCAACAAACCCCTTGTCACTCGATTGATCGTACCGCAAAGCCCAAGCAACAACGTACCAATGCGTCGGGTCCAGTGAGCCACGCTTGCGCGCAGCCCACTCGCCCATCGCCTTGGCGCGCTGCTGGGCAACGCTTGCTGGACAGGCTAGCCAACGCTGCCCGCGTGCACGTTGTGCTGCGCTTGTCGCTGCTGGGCGAGGCAACGCATGTTGTGGCGCAGCATCCATCGCTGCCCACGCGTGCTTGCCTTGCTCGCTGCACTTGCTCGCCCATTGCCCCATCGCCCCACACGCGTAGCACACAGCCCCTAGGAAGCCATTGCCTTGTGCATGACACGCTTGTTGCTCGATGCATTCGTACCGCACGGCCGCCGAGCTCCCTTGCTTGTCGTCTCGTGCCCGCACTATACAACACCCCTTAAGGGTAACACGTAGCTTCCATTGCTTTGTGCGTGCAACATTTATGAGCGGATTTTATAAAAATTAAAACTTTTAATTTAAAATTAATGACAAATTAATAGATCATATTAATTTCATAATTTTAGGGCGAAAAATTGAAAATTTATTAATCAATGAATTTCCGATTAACATGGATTAAAATCTAGGTCATAAAAATTTATCACAAAGGTGGTTTTTAATCATGGGTACCTAATTAAATCATTAATTAATTATGAAAATCAAATCAATTCTAAATTATTCGAATTTCAACAAATTAATCATAATTACAAATTAGGTTGTATAACTAGTATAGTACCCGTGCGATGCACGATTTATGATATGAATATTGAATTTGCATATCTAAACTTTTACTAAACTATAGCTATAGGCAATTATCATCAAAATAGAGCTTATATGTAATATTATTATTGAAACTAATGATGAATAGATCTGTTATTGCCTCATTTCTTGTCTTATTTATTTAACAAACTCAAAAAAAAAAAAAAAAAATTAAGGGTACATAGATAAATTTATGCTTTTCCCCTTTACCCATGTCAAACATAAAGTTATTCCCATCCGCTCTTTACTTCGATAGTCATACCCACTTAATACTCCCCTACCATCTACTCCCTTTGTTCCATAATGTTCCTCACTTTTCCATTATGCGCGGTCTCCAATGCACTACTTTGACCGTTAATAATTTTAATTTCGTAATAGTAAAAATTATAAAAAGTTGATATTTAGAAAATTTATATTGATACGAATCCAATGATATCCCACAAAGTTAACATTTATACTCTTAATCTTACTATTAATTATGGTCAAAGTTTTTAAACTTTGACCATATGAATAGTAAACATGAGAAACATTATGGAACAGAGGGAGTACATCATTAGCCGATCATTTAATACCCACTCCACCATATACCTTGTTCAGCTAGAGATAACTTTGAAGTGGGGTGGGTTGGTCTCTCAACACCTGTACCTGCCTAAAATTTTCATCCCCATACTCGTCACCACGATAGGTATGATACTCATCTCCGTCCTAATCCCCATCTCGCAGGCGGAAAATAAAATTAACTCTGCTTCATCACCCGTCCGTTTATCCACACCCGCCTCAAACCAAGCCCTAAACAACTGAACTCGACATTATTTTTTGATAACAAAGTTTTGACTTTTAAAACTTTAAGAGTATTTTCATCCCCATTCATTACATGTGTCAAACCTTGCCGTAGACGGCTGGAATCGACAATAATTTTTTGGTAAGAGAGTTTTTAATTTTAAAACTCTTTTCACAATTTGATTGTCTGATTACACAATACTTTGGACACATATACCTTATAGATATTCTCAAATTAAAATTAATGATGGATAAATTTTTTATTACCCCATTTGGTGTCTTATTTATTAAAAAAAGGAAAAACAAATAAGGGTACATAAACAAAATTATTTTCATCTATTCAACACATGTGTCAATCATAGTGTTTCTCATCCACCTTTCACTTCGATTGTCACACCTATTTAATCATTTTAATTTACATCATTACCCGATCACTTAACACCTACTCACTATTTCCTTTATTCATCTAGTCATGATTTTGAGGTTGGTCGGTGTATCCGTACTTGCACTCGTCTAAAATTCTCATCCATATCCCTGTCACTCACAGTAGGAAAGATACTCACCCCTGTCAATCTCCTTATTACCCATCAAATAATCAAATACAAATAAACTAATAATATAAAATGAAACTATAAAATTCTTAAAATTGTTTTTCATTTGAAAGATTTAGGAACTATTAAATAAAAGGATACGTAGAAATTTAAAATCCGAGAAAGAAAAAATACAAAGTTATTAAACAACTTTTTATTCAATGAGCATATTTTACACAACATTGATAAATGCTTCTTCAAAATATTAAAGCAAAGGTAAATATTCGTTATACATATCCACAGTCAATATAAGAAACATATTTTAAATTAAAATGGACAATACATGCAATTGGTCATTAATAAATTTAAGTTCAATATTTTAATGCATGCTAAGAGATGTTAAAATATTTTAAATAATTAGAAAGATGTTTTGGCCAACCTAGTTAATTTTTTTATTATTATTTTAAACATATTATTGTCATATTGTAAATATATTATTGTGATATTGAAGTAGATTCTTAGTATATTTTTTTAGTTAATAATCTTGGTGTATACACAGTACATTCCAAGAATGAGCCATTGTCGATCAACAGTTTGAATTTTTAATATTAGAACTATGAAATAATGCATTTTCCATTAATTAGCTATTATCGATCAACTGTTAGCATTTTTTTCAAAACAATCTCATACTCTATTCCAATACCACTTATTATTAGTATATTATGAGTAAGAATTCATAGAATATGTTATTAGTATATCCGAACTTAAAACATTGATTTAATCTCTTTTAGTATATTACTAGATTATGTCCCGTGCATGCACAGATATTTTAAAATTATTGTTTGACAATATTTTTTATAAAATATTTCTTCTCTTAAACATAATGCATAATTAATAAATCTTGAACATATTCATATTTAAGCATCTGATGTGAAACTTTACGTATTACATATTTTATATGCATAATATGCTAATTTGATCAAAATATTGACTAAATGTATTTTCTATTATTGATATACCGATTTGACAGAAATATTTCAATATAATGTTAAGCAAGTTATTATGTGGTATTTATTATTGTCTTATTTAGTAAGCTAATATTTTGTTTCCATACATAAATCATTTATAAAAACTGTTAAAAACTAAATAAATTAGATATATTTTAGGAAATAGGCTTTTGGCGGGAAAAAATTGCACCGGAAAGTGACATGTGTCATTCCTGGTGTCTCTTTTAGTATATAGTAATAGATATAGATAGATAGATAGATAGATAGATAGATAGATAGATAGATAGATAGATAGATAGATAGATAGATAGATAGATAGATAGATAGATAGATAGATAGATAGATAGATAGATCGATAGATAGATAGATAGGTAGATAGAGATTACAACATAAAATATAACAACAAACCCTTACTACGTAGTATAAGATACAACCATTATAAACTTAGAAATTTCAAAATCAATTTTCCCCTACCACCCCAAAATAGGATATAAACCCTTATAAGATATAACCACAATCTTATTCATCTACATTTAAATCGAACTTAATATAAAGTTCAAAGTGTGATTTGCACGTCTAATTCCGAGCAAAGTGAATATTCAGTAATTGTGTTTCAATTGTAAAAATGGTGATTCAAATTCGCACGTCAAATTCCAACAAAGTGAATATCCAGTAATTGTGTTTCCATTTTTTTTTAATTATGATTGCATAGTAATTCCTAAATCCATCTATTCTATTACATTATACTAAAATTTTAAAATAGACATTAGGAGTGACTATGTCACTTTCTGATGTGAAATTTTCCTGTCAAAAACTTTTATCCTAATAAATCTTTGCCATTTATTTTCTATCCCTTTTCATTTACCATTTATATATGGAAAAAATATATTCTTTTTTATATTATGGAAATAATATATGACACTTAATAATAATTTGCTAAAAATGATTTTTTTTTTTTTAAATATTTTATTCAAATCGTCCGTATTAGTTAATTATAAATGAGTATCTTCAAGATTTATTAGTTATGCGGTAACTTTAGATAAATAAATATTTCAGTGAAATATATTACTAAAAAAGTAGTTAAATAGTTTAAATATCCGTGCATACACGAGACCTGATCTAATTTTAGTAAAGTTAGAGCTTTATATTTAGCCTATATGCATAAAAGTATGTATGTTTTTATTATGATTCCATAGTTGCAGACTAAATTATAGCATTATAAAGTTTTATATTTTTCATTCTCAATTCTCACGCATACTCAGATTTACTTTTGGAGAAATTTTTACTAAAATAAGTATATCCCAAGATATTTTGACACAGTTAGATATGCACTATTTAAAATTTGCTTTACTATAAATTTCTAAAGTACCAATTACATGTTTAATTGTCTAGTATAATTGACATGCACTTTATGAAAATCCCTACACCAAACATAGACGCACCACACACATTTACAACCACTATACAGTAGTTTAATATCAATATCATGCCCTAATATAAAATTCATCAAATTTTACGATATTATAATGATATTATAACATCTAAAATTATAAGCGAAAGATCATGTATTAATTTGAACCTAATATAATTAAGCATGTAATCAAACTATTTTTGGAAGTAATTATCACGCATAGCAGTGAACATATGTGATGTATATTTATTTATGTTATTAGATCCTTTATTTTTATTTTAAATTTAATTATTTACATTAAAAGAGAGGCCAATCAATGAGTGACATTTGTCATTACCACATTGACTTCCTCTCTTTTAGTATATTATAATATAGATTAACAAGTCTAGGCATTCAAATTTGTTAAACATATACAGTAGGTCAATCAAAATTTAAGATTTTTCAACAAGAATCGCAAATATTCAATTTAACATCTTAAAATTACAAACTTTTGCATTCGAAAAACTAAAACCTCCGAAAAGTCATAGTTAGACTTCGAATTTTAGAATGTCTTTTACATGCGGAATTGACACAAAAATCACTCGATACCGTTGAGTAACGAAGAAACTGCCGAAAAACTGCATACATATAATTAAATAAACGCAATTTTCAATTAATTAACAATTACGAAAATTAATCACCCCTTTTAATTCTTTGCAAATTTGTAAAATTTAACCATGTTAAGCAATTTATAGATTATGCAAATAATAATAGGCTCGTGATACCACTGTTAGGTTATGATACATATGAACAACATAAATCATGCGGAAAAACCTAGATGCCAGGATACATATTAATTGCACATAATCATATAGCATAATTTAGATGCATACACTTTGTAGCGTGCCTTCCCTAGCTGCGCCCGAACCGAACAAGAACAAGTCTTTAGGACTCCAAGTGTCGTCCCTCCATAGATAGTCCACAGCACGTCCGGATCCGCCTTAAGATTGACCAACTAGAATCGCCCTTAAGGTACTATTATTTTCGGCTAAATAGGCAATTAATATGGCTGATTTTTCTACTTAAAAATCCCAGCTTTTATTGTTTAAATTTATTAAACTCGTCTATAAATTTGTGACCCTAGGCACATATTTATAGAATCATGGAAAAGGATTTAGAATCCTATTAGAATACTAAATTAATTAATTAGAATCCCTTTGGAACTCTTTAATTAATTTCTATCTTCTAGGATTAGGATTTAATCATAGCACGAATTCCGATAGCTTTAGGATTCGTATAGCACGCACACGAGCACGAGCACGAGCACCGCACAGCCCGCGCGCATGCCTCGCGGCCTACACGAACTGCACGGCGCCCAGCCCAAGCCCACTTGCTCCGCGCGCGCGCCACGCCTTGCTGGGCCTGGCCTTGCGCTAGGCCTGGCGAGGCTTTGGCGTGTGGTTTGATGCGTATGGCTTGCAGGGCGAGGGCCTGGCTTCGTGCTGGGCCTTCGTCTAGCAAGTCTCGTCCAATGCTAATTTGTACGATACGCTTCCGATTAAATTCCCAATTCCGAAATTCATTTCCGATACGAACAATATTTAACATTTCCGATTCCGGAATTAATTTCCGTTTAAAACAAATATTTAATATTTCCGTTTCCGGAATTATTTTCCGATTCCGATAATATTTCCGATTCTGACAATATTTTTGTTTCCGACAATATTTCCGATTCCGGCAATATTTCCGATTCCGGCAATATTTCCATTTCCGACAATATTTTCCGATACGTACCATGTTTCCGTTTCCGGCAACATCTACGACTTGGATAATATTTATATTTCCGATATGATCCATATTTCCGTTTCCGGTAATATCATCGTTTCCGGAGTATTCATTTACTTGCCTTTGACGATCTCAACTCCCACTGAAACCAAGATCCGTCGATTCCAAATATTCATAGATGGAGTATTTAATGCCATTAAATACTTGATCCGTTTACGTACTATTTGTGTGACCCTACGGGTTCAGTCAAGAGTAAGCTGTGGATTAATATCATTAATTCCACTTGAACTGAAGCGGCCTCTAGCTAGGCATTCAGCTCACTTGATCTCACTGAATTATTAACTTGTTAATTAATACTAAACCGCATTTATTAGACTTATCATTAAATGCATAATTGGACCAAGGGCATTATTTCCTTCAGTCTCCCACTTGTCCTTAGGGACAAGTGTGCATTTCCTAATTCTAAAGGTAAAGAGCATTGCCAAAGATAAACACAAGCAATAATAAACACTACACGGGATGATGCTAGAGTATAACAATAAAACAATAAATGAGTAATGCGAGTGCAAGATAGCATTTTTTTAAATAGGGAACGCTGCATACAGTAAGAAGCAACAAAGAAATTAACCAGAACATAGCACACAAGGAAGGCAAACGAGAAAGTGTTGATAACCATTCACAAAAAAAAAAATCAAATCAAAATTCTAATGCACTTTCTACCTATGCGTGCATTGGCCCAGGTAACAGGTAGCACACAAGGAAGCCAAACGAGAAAGTGTTGATAATCATTCACAAAAAAAAAATCAAATCAAAATTCTGATGCACTTTCTACCTATGCGTGCATTGGCCCAGGTAACAGGTGCCACTAATTAGAACATGTACACAAAACTTTAACGTTAAATTTGTGTTTACAATGACAATGAATTTTTATTCATTTTATCTCTTCTCCTTACTTTACCTCGCAATAACATTTTGAAAATTGTTTTTTAAATTTTAAAATCATTCATTAATAATTAATCATATGTTAATCAACAATTTTTTTATTATCTAATTAAATATATATTTTTTAATCAATCAATAACTTCAATAACTATATACTAAAATACACATCACGATTGACACGTGTCATCTCTTGATGTGTCTTTGAATTTTTTTTTTTTAATTTAATTTAATTTAATTTTATAATTTCTACTCCATTAAAGAAACTTTTAAAAACTATAAATTTTCTAATTTGTTTCCTTCCATATCATAGAACAATATACGGAGTATATTACGAGTTCATTGTTATGGCAAGGATCGATCATAATTCACTGCACTATTACTATTGATTTTCTAATATTAATATGAAAAATAGCAATCACGTAACATGGAAAAAATTACAAATTATACACTGCACTATTATTATTGATTTTCTAATATTGGTTTACATGTTACTAATTACTATCATAAAAATATATGATTTTAAAATCTTAACAAATGAATTTCAACTGCAATATAAAAATTTAGAGAAATCATTTAACTCTTATGTTTCTTAAACTTAACTTATTATTAAACATAATTTCTATTCAATTTTTCCGAAAAAAGTGAAAATAAAATAAAAATACTTTGTAATTTACGTACGTAGTATAATTCATGTTTAATTGACTACTTTTAACTAATTGTATCTTATACAAATTCAAAATTTTACTACGTCATAACAAAATATTAGTTCATTAAAAACATTTCCTATTTATAATATTATTTACGAGTAATTATAATACTCCGTAAACAAATTTTAATTTCATATGTGCGTTACACGAGTCCTAAGCTAGCTATTTATATATTTAAGCCTTTTCCCCGTATTTTACAATTTTGAAATTTGAAGTTTTCTCGTATCTTTGTTTCTCCGCATCCGTTTCCCGTTTCCATGCAACCTAGTTTAAAACATTTGTATTTGTTATTTCAACAAGTAAAAAAGGTTGCTTTCAATCTAAATTTCATTTTTTTTCCTCTCACCCTTCCATTTTCTTTCCATTTCATATAAACGGTCAACACATTTGGGACGATTGCATTTGTCATTGTGTATGTTGATGCATTGTTGAATGATGTTATACATAATAGAGTACGTAAACTTCATTTTTAACTTTTGTAAATTTTGTTTTTATTTTAAATAATAGAGTTAACTTATTTATTATTTATTTATTATCGTTAGGATTTGATTGCCGGCTTCGCATTTGTTGTTTTCGTCGTCATCACGTCCTTCGTGTTGGTGTTTTTGGCCAGGAAGATGGGCTATCTCGATTAGTCTATTTGAGCGTGTTGTTACTCGACTATTTATGATTTTGTTGTTATTGATTGGTGTTGTGTGGAAAATAGACTTCTTCATTTTACCTTGCCGGATTGACGTGATTATACTATAGGCATGCATATTTGGTATAAACTAATTTTTGGCCCCTTTTTTTTTATATTTTTAAGGTTATATTTTGTTAAATTTATTTTATTATATTAATGACCTATTATTACCAAAAAAAAGAATCTGTGAAGCAGCTTAGTTAAATTAAGACTATATATAATTAAACATAATTACAACTTAACAACCTTTATATCGTGGCCGGTTATTTTTGTTTTTTTGGGTCAAAATGAGATATCGTGGTTAGTTAGTTACCCCTTGAAACATAATCACACGATATGACTTACAACTTATTATATAGTAGGATGCTGAAACAATAAAAATAAACAACAAAACTAAATTAATCAATATAGAGTAACAATTTTATTCAACTATATGAAGAAAACAAATACTTTGAACAAATGCTTTACAAAATTACACAATAATTAAAATTTTACATAGGTTGTATTTAGCGGTTTGGAGTAAATAGGTGTAATATCAAGTGTAGTACTCCGTAGTATATATTTCTAGGCAACTCTATTTTTTTAAGTGAAAAGCGCATCTTCAGTTTACCAGATTTTGTGAATTGTTGCTCTAGGGATGAATTGGCCTTCTTTTTACTTAATTGGCGTTCTTCTGAAGCAGTACTTACATCCTTATCCAAACACAAAATAATTAATACTACAACTACTGGAATATAAGTAATGATCACTCTAAAACACAAATAAATTACAATACGTAAATGTATGTGAATGATCAAGTTTCAATAAATTACAATACGTATATAAATGTAAAATAATTGGCATTCTAATTTTTTTTAAAAAAATTCCGTGTTATTAAATAGTAGAATAGATTTAGGAAAGGAAATGGATCTAAATGAAATAAATAAGAAGGGAAAGGGTAATGTTAACTATTACCATTATTAGTTGTTTACTTGTTTGATATACATTGTAAATGAATTACTTGTAACAAACAGGGATTGATAAGAATAACAATTTTGTTACCATAGGGTTGGGAGAGGTAACAAAATGTGGTAATGATTACCCTTAGGAAAGGACTACCAAACATCTCATACCAAACATTAGGTAATGGCCATAGTTAACTGATTTCATTTCCATCACTTAAAAACACTATACCATGCTCTACGTATATACGTAGTATGGAGTTTATGTTACTCAACATAAAGGGAAAATTGTTTTATGGTACTTTTGTTTTGTTTTATGCTACCCTTCTATTTTTTCGATAATTTTTGTGTAAGACCGCCTTACCGAAACGTTAAGAAAAAATACCACTTTGTTGACTGTCATGTTGGCCCGCACGATGATGTCATGATAACGTCATCTTTTTTAATTATCTATTTTTTTTAAAAGGATAAATTATTTTTTACCAACTACAAAAATCGAAAATTTATTTTTTACCCTCTAAATAACTAAAACTTGTATTTTACTTACTAAAAAAAACTTGATTTTTAACACCTGATTTTAAGGGGTAATTGATTGACTTTTTGAATTTTTTAATTATTTTGGTGTCATTACGGTAGGTTAGTTTGCTGTAATTAAGTATTTAATAAAAAAATTATTTTTTATTTCCTGGCCCTTATTTTGGTGGGTTAAGTTAGTTGTAATTAAGTATTTGTTAAAAAAAATTCATTTTTTTTATTTTGACTTTTTGCCAGTTGGTACTTGTTGTTTAATTAGTGGCGTAATTTGTGGTTGGACCTACGTAATCTTTACTGTGATTGACTTTCTGACTTTTCCCTTTATGACGTTATTTATTGTGGGTATTGACTGATTTTCTTTTTCCTTTTTATTGTATTTAATACTTAATGTTAATAAATTTTATGTTTTGTAGGGGAATGTTAGTCATTTCTATAGTGGGAACCAAAAGTGTATTTATTAAAATAACCTCAGGTGTTCCTTTATAGAATAGAGATTCATGTGACAATTGTACTTTTGTTGGATTGTCCTAGATTCTAAAAGGGACTAACATTCAAGAACGAAGGGAAAACGTAAATGAAATCATGGAAAAAGAGATATCAAATATATTACCGCATGTAGGTAATATTTTCATCTATTTTTTCATTTTTAGGTAGTAAAAAAACAAATTTTATTTTTGTAGGTGACAAAATACAAGTTTTATTTTTTATGTGGTAAACAATAAAATTTTGATTTTTTTTAGGTGGTAAAAAACTATTTTTCCTTTTAAAAAAAATAGGTTTTTTAAAATACTCTCTCCATTCTTGAATGTTAGTCCATTTTGGAATCTAAGACAATCCAACTTAAGTACACTTGTCATATGAATCTCAATAGAATCTAACCCATGTGGGTAGGAGAGATAAACAATTAAGGGGTATAATGGGGATAAATGTTTATTTGGGAGTAAACAAGTGGGTCATTTGGATATTTACAAGGATATAATTAACGGGGATAAATGTTGGACGAATAAGGAAAGATTCCAAAAGAGACTAACAAATAAAAACAAACCAATACGGAAAGAGGACTAACATTCAATAACGGAGGGAGTATGTATGTATGTATGTATGTATGTATGTATATATAAACTAGTGTAAAACATAACTAAAAGTAATAAAATCATAACTAAATAAATAACAAAATAATAATTGTAGACAAATAGTTAAACTTATGAGTCGAGTAGTTATGTTAAACAAACTTATTATTAACTAAAACTCATAAAAACTTAACTAGTTAGTTTTATTGCTTAACTAATTGATTCCATTGCTTAAATAATTATTTTGAGTGCTCAACTAATTGGTTTCGGTGCTTAACTAATTGGTTTCATTTCTTAACAAATTGGTTCCATTATTTAACTAATTGAATTTCAGGTTGAACAAATACTTCCTTTATATATATCTATGGACGCTTCTGTGAAGATCATCGACTAATGACGACTAATTTTTAGATTATTTCTGGACCCTTGATTGATTATAATTAAATCTATGTCGTTGTTTAGATTTACCCTTGCAAGCACCTTGTTTGTCGCTCGCCCACTACCAATAAAAAAAAATTACTTCACTTGTGAATTAAATATTTAGGGTCATGATGTCCAATATCCCTAAATTTTCCTCATCATTATCACTTCCCACCACAATTTTCTCGTACAAAGAGGACACACTGACTTCTGTCAAATTTCGTGACATCTCTGAGTTTCTCACAAAGGATTTCGCCAGTATTACATCAATTTTGCCTAGAAGTTTATATGATGTATGTTATTCTGCCTATTCTATCTCATTTGATTCTACTTACATGGCGATTTATAAATCTTTGTCACCCTTTGATCTTATAGTTAATGAACTTATGTTTGCATATGTAGGTGCTTGTATCATGAATACATATGCCCCTTAAAGTTGTCTCATATTTCTTTTTTGTGTCCCGATACAATTTCTTTTGCCACAATAAAGTAGAATCGTTTAAGCGTTGTTGACTATATGAAAGATGCTTTCTTAAATAAAAGGAAAAAGGATGTGCACTCAAAATTCTTGTTGGCTCCCTACCATGAAGGGTATCTTATATAACCTGCTAACTTTTATGTTATTTGTTTCTTAATATTATTAGAACTCATGTTTTCATGCAATTAATCATTTGGTACTTTAATATAGGAAACATTGGGTACTTATCGTGATTGATCTTGTCTTTGGCCTAGCATACGTGTTTGATTCTGCCACTCCTCCCCCTCCTGAGACGCGGAAGTTAGAAGGGTTCAATTGTATACAAATGTAAGTTGTACAACCCATTTGAATTTGCAACTCATTATATTATCAATAAAGCATATTAATTCTATATTTAATTTCTTTATTGAAAGTAATATGATTATATTCTTGATAGAGAACAAAAGTGTTATAATTATTGTTTATGTAGGGCTTATAGAATTTATTGGACTAATCTTGAAAATGATAAACGGAGAGTTAAGTCGCAAAAGATACGATCCATACAGATGAAGGTACTAAAATTTTGTATTCCTTAATTAATTATAATCTCTTTGAAAATCTTGCTTTGACATGCATATGCTTCATTTGTGTAAATAGTGTGCTCAACAAGTTGACGCAGTTGATAGTGGTTATTATGTGATGAAGTACATGCATGTTGTTGTCACAGTATACAATGAATACAAGGATAATTTGTCTGAGGTACGTGAAGACACTTAAAATTAGTTATACGATTCAATTTTATTTTCTAGCTAGCCACTTTTAAAGTAATTTTCTAGTAACTAATACCAAGTTTTTGGTTTTTGAAGGGTTATGTACAAAGCAATGCCATACTCTAACGAGGAGTTAGAAGAAACTCGAGAACAATGGGAAAAGTATTTGATGGATGTCGCTGAATGAGTTAGGTGTCTAGTAATATATGTTTTATGTTTTATGTTTTCTAGTATTTAATATAATGGATGTTTTGTATTGCATATATGTGCATTGATATTATGATGTTGGATATGACGTTGTAACATATATGGATGTTGGAGCATATATGTATGCCATGTAACATATTTGGATGTTGGCCGGGTTTCACATATTACAAGGGAAACTAGGGCAAAATTTCTGCAACCTATTAAACTATTTATAATGTTTTTATTATAATTTGTTGTCACAATAATAGGATTGTCCGTGGATATACTACTATATAAATATGCATATGATCTGAGCTATTATATTTATCAAAAAAAAATAGCATTATTTACAACTCGTGTAATGAAAATGCGTTGCGAAATGAAAACTAATTACAACGCGTAATACTGAATAAGACATTGTAACTAACCTTTATTTGCAACTTATAGTGGCTTAATAGGCGTTGCAACTAATATAGTATTTACAAATACAGGTGATATGCGTTGCAATTAATCCACTATTTGCAGCGTTTGGGATCGCAGGAAAAAAATACACAGTATTTGTAGCCATCACAATTGTTGCGCCCAAAAATGCTGTAAAAAACCCTTTTTACCCGCGCTGCAAATGAGGTTTTTTCTACTAGTAGTTCATGCAGCCTAATGGACGCAATCGGGTCATGGAAAAAGTATTCTCATATTTAGGAAACAAAGCTTTTTCATGGGTGCTACCTCCACCAACTGCAAATTTTAATCCTGAACATTCGTATACAGTTGGTTACGTGTTGCACATCGACTGGGCGGAGGAGTGCATGTGGTTAAACAAGTATATTGCGAGAAAAAGAAGAAAGTGATACCTACTATTTTATATGTTCAATAACTTTATTTCACTACTAAGATTTTGTTTTTTCGATGGGATATGTTAGTTGTAACTAAATAATGTTAAGTTTTTTAGTAACGTTAATTGGTCCTAAGATTCAATTTTTCGTCATGTAAGGCTATGAGTATTGTATGACCTCACTATCGCAAAATATGAACTTAATTTGCTAATGATTTTTAGTGCCTAATATTTGTAAAATTCCGCACGCATCGCGTGCATATAATACTAGTTGTTTATATTTTTTTGTTCTACTACGAGGAGTTCCCACCGCCTTCGGCGAGTGGATTAATCTCGCACAGGAGTTTGCATGGGTACCTCGATGAGAAGTATCCCTCCCAATTGAGATTTCTTCCATTCCCAAGGCTCGAACCCGAGACCTTGGTAAGGAGCAAGAGACCTTTAACAATTCATGTCAACCTCAATTGGTATACTAGTTGTTTATATATGTTGTGACTAGTATTCTATGCACGCAATGCGTGCATATATTTTTAAAAATCTGATTTGATATATACGCAAGTATGTTCTAACGTTTTATAAATTTTTTAACAATTTTTATAAGTGTATTATCGATATTTATGTGGACACCTAAGTCCCAAGTTATTAAACTAAAGTTTGATCATAATGAACTAAAATAATACTTCAATGACTTTCTTCTCTAATTTGTTAATTGAAACATAGTTCTATATACACGCTACACATTCTTAAAAACATGTACATTTTCTAAAACATGTAAGAAAATTTATTTAAAACTAAAGAATAAAATATACATATTTATATGTAATAAAATCTATTTAGGAATTAATGTAATAACAAATAAACGTAAAATATTGTGTTTTTACTTGTTCATTGTTTTTTGCGTTTTTTTGCCGCAAAGTGCTTGTATAACCATATAAAATCTATACTAATATATTAAAAGGCGTTATGAAAAATGTATATGTGTCACGTAGTACTCTCCTTACGCCACATCATCCACTCACCAACTATTATGTAATGGACAACCAAAAATCAATACAATGAGGTTCGAACACCATACCTCAAGTGTGGATGATAGTTCTCATTACCATCTTAACCAACTACAAATTGTGGTTTATCTTTTCACATTAATTTATAAATAAATGTTCACATGAAATCTAAAACAAATAAATTTTTATGTGACTTTATCATTTCTATGGACTATTTTGAAAAGAAAAAAATTTAAAGCATTATGACAATCATGAAGAAACATGATGTCATAAGTCTCATAAGAATCAACTATATGATAGCCTTACATAGCTGTATATATATATATCTAATTTGGTGTTTATAAATTTGATGCACTTAGTTCCACGAGAAAACAAATTATACAAATTGTAAGATGATATGATTGAAAACTTACTTGTCATGATAAATGACTTAGCATGTCTGTGTAGTTGATGAACTTAACGGATATATTTCATTCTATAAAAGACAAGTATTTTGGTCAAATATTGAGCTCAAAAAACATCTAAAACTTCAGTTATTCAATGTAGCAACCGGGGCATCGCCAGAGCCACACACTAGTTAGGGTATGATTAAGAGTAAGACTAAGTTTAATTCAGTAATAAAAAAATGTAAGATTGAAAGAATGAATTCCAATTTTTTTAACCGCCTTAATAATTGCTTTCATGTTTGCTATAGGAATTAAATTAAATTGTTGTTGACTTTTGGTTGTCACGTTCATTGAAATTTCATTTTTTACAACATGGTATTAATTAATATTGAAGTATGGGCGTAAGCAAAGATATTGTACATACTACGTGCAACTATACTCTTATGTCTTTTCTACATAATCATATCTTACCATTCTTATGGAAAACAAATGCCATAATAGTTTCCTAATTTTATAGAAAGTCAAAGATCTCCAAATATTAGACCATGAAATTGTACACGTATGGAAATTAACCCATAATGCTGGCACCAAAAAAACTTTTCTGATTTGTTATTGATTTTCCGTCAAAAGAATCAATAAATAATCAGATAAATTAATAAATAATTAGTTTTTAATTGAATTTAATTGTGAAGTTTTAGAAGGTAATTTGGTCTTTAAGGGACACCAAAAGTGGTGTTACCGAAATACACATCCCCTCTTCACTTATATAATGGAGGTTTTCAAACGACGTCTTAATCCGCTAAAAACGCCTGCGTATTTTAGGTCAAAGTACACAATTACCCTTTTGTAAGAAAATTCACCCCTCCTCCCCCAATCACCTCTTCGGCTCTTCCCCTTCCCCTTCACCCCTTCCCCTACTGCTGGACATTCAGCTACGGCCACCAAAACCGCCACCGGACCACCAAACACCCCCACCTCCCCATAAACACCCAAACACTGACTTCCCACCGCCGCTTCGCCCAAACACCTCCACCTCCCCTGCCGCAACCTGCCCTTGCCGCGACCCAAAACACCTTTACGGCCACACCGCTGCCGGTTCACCCCACCAACTACGCTGCACGTTTCACCCCACCAACGACGCTGCACGTTTCACCCCACCAACGACGATGCACGGTGCACCCACCCAACGACACTGCTTCCTCTGCCGCGAAGAAGAGAGGAATCCAACCTCCACCTGCGCCGCCGCATAGAGTGGTATGCGTTCAATTTTTTATTTTATTTTTTGAACTTGACAGCGCCGCCAAGAAATGGCGGCCGGGTCCGTGGTGGTAACGCCCAGGAAAAGCGGGGCCCACCATGGTTCAGCCGGAGATCTTGGGCGGCTGAACCACGGCCGACACCACTTTTCCTTGGCAGCACCGTACGGTTCACCCCACCAACGACGTTGCACGGTGCACCCAACCCAACGACACCGCTTCCTCTGTCGCGAAGAGAAGAGAGGAATCCAACCTCCGCCTGCGCCGCCGCATAGAGTGGTATGCGTTCAATTTTATTTTATTTTTTGAACTTGACAGTGCCGCCCAGAAATGGCGGCCGGGTCCGTGGTGGTAACGCCCAGGAAAAGCGGGGCCCACCATGGTTCAGCAGCAGGTATCCTAGGAATCTTCTTGAATGAGTAAGCTACTTTACTTGCTTACGATAGGCTAAATAGACGAGAAGTGGTACACCGTTGGGTGCTGGTCAACAGTGGGCAAAAAGCTCATACCCATGGGTAAATGGTATTTTCACGTAATATGTTAAAAGTCAAACAAAATACTTAATATATTTATACAACAATGACAAATATTTATACAACAGTGACAGTATATATGACAATACTTTTACACATTCATTTAATTAGACACCTTACTTTTTCTATTTCATTTTTTTTCGGGGTGGGTAGGGGTCTTTTGTCCACTGTTACCCAACGATTTATTACTCCTCCTAAGTAGACATCGGTCTATTATTGGTGCAAACTGCAAAGTTTTACATACCTTTTCGGCAAGGGAGCAGTTCTTTTCCATTATATTGAAATTTTAATTCCAATTACTCTCCATTATGGATGTTGATGAGCCAAGTCGAGCTCGACTCGAAATCCCAAAGTCAAGCTCGACTCGATCGACTCGCGAGCTTAAAATTGTCAAATTTGACTCGAAATTGGCTCGAAAACTCAAACTCGACTTAAAATCAACTCGAAAACTCGAATCAAATTCCAGTCAACTCGAGTTTCAATCCCAAATTAATATTCCGTATGTCCATAAGCTTAAATGGAAGTCTAATGGAAGTGAATTAAAACACTTTCACAATTATATTTATAACTCTTTCTTTCTATTTCCCCTTACTTATTTACCAGAGTGGGACAAAATATTTTCTTTGATTTTATGTATAAATAAATTGAGCTTTTCGAGTCGAGTATCGAGTTGTTCGACTCGACTAGACTCGTTTAATTTGAGCGATTTCCGTCAATATTGCACAAAGATACAATAATTCCCAAAATACGTTACTTTCTTACTTAATTCCCACCATACCGTCCACGTCAGCAAGGGAGAGAGAAAACTAATTTTTTTTCCCGGTTCAACACTGAACCGCTATCTGAGATAGCGGTTTGGTTTAGAACTAAACCGCCATCTCAGACAGCTGTTAATGTTACTAAACCGCAATCTGAGATGGCGGATTAGTTCAGTACTAAACCTCTATCTCAGATAGCGGTTCAGTATGCACCCTGCATCAACCCTTGCAGTTTGCAGTGTTCAGCCAGAAAATGGGATGAGATCTTCCTGCCAAATAGTCCAACTCCAACAACCTGCAAACAACTCCAAGATCTCCAACAACCACTATAATCCAACTCCAACAACCTCCACAAATCATACCAACCAACCAAACCATAACACTTAGGCAACAAAATAGAAGAGTGCAAACAAAAAATTTCCAAAAGTTCAATCGTTCCAAAAATTTCCAAAAGTTCAATCGTTCCAAAAGTTCAATCGTTCCAATAATGACACATGAGTTTCTAAAAGTTCCCAAAAGTTCCAATACTAGCAAAAAGAACAATAGATTACACAAAAGTTTCTAATGTAGCTCAAATCTAAGTTCTACGTTGTTTCTTTGCATGCTCGGACGATGAAAATGAGGACTAATCCTCCTCGGCAATTGGCTCGGGTCGAAAACTATTAGAGCAATCCTTTTGTCTCCGGTAAGTGAGAAGCTGCAAAGGAGGAGATGAAATAACTTGTGATGCTGGCGGAGATGCAGTACGAACAGGAGGAGTAAGAGCTGGAGGACGTAGAGGAGGAGTAAGTGATGGAGGGCGTGGAGAAGGTGGTGGTGGAGGGAGTAGAGGAGGAGTAAGTGGTGGAGGGCGTAGTGGACTAAGTGGTGGAGGACGTGGAGAATGTGGTGCTGGAGGGCGTAGAGGAGGAGTAAGTGGTGGAGGGCGTGCACGTGGTGGTCGAAAACCACGCCCTCGTGAAACATGTGAGGTGGAGGAGGTGTCGGGTGTACACTGAGACGAGGCTAAATCTTATTATTGGAGGATATGGTCTTGCCCCACTCTTGATAAGGTCTCAATGCAAGAGGAACTCAAATTGCGTAACGTATCAAGAGTGAGAGGAAGGGCCAAACTGGGAGGTAGCTCTAGCGCAGAATCCACAGCTCGAGTGCATCTTGAGGCAAGATCAACCAATGCATGTGACTACAAAAAAGAATGTGAAACAATAATTAGAATTCAACATTAGTTATGAATATAAACATTATACATGAAAATGGAACAAGGATTAATTTATCAAAATAATATCAGATGAAGACGGTTGATAATGAGTGGTGGGGGGTGATCGTGTAACAGGAGTAATGAGGTGTCTGGTGATGCTACAATACCAATCCATATTAGGTGACTTGAAACTATTTAAGGCTATTTTAAGTGAATTTAGGCTATTTTAAGGGCTTTACCGGTACCGACGGCCGGTGGTGGTGAGGTCGAAACTCGACGGCTGTGGTGGTGAGGAACAAACGCGACGACCGACGAAGGCTGAGGAACAATTCCCGCAACCGAGGAGCAACGGGGGAAGGGTGCGAATGAGGAGTGAAGGCTGGCTGTGGTGGGTGAGGAAGATGTTCGACGACCGGAGGAAGGGTGAGGAAGAAGCTCGGCGGCCGGCAGAACGGGAGCCGGCCGGTGGTGACGCTAAGAAGACATAAGGTCCAGAGCTCCAGAGAGAGAAAGAGAAAAAAGCGGGGTTTTTTTGTTTTGATTTTGATAGTTTGAATTTGCTCCTGGAAGGCTGATATGTGTTGAGACTAAACCGCCATCTGAGATAGCGGTTCATTAAATACGAAACCGCTATCTTAGATAGCGGTTAACCTTTATAAACCGCTATCTCAGATAGCGGTTTTGCATTGATTATTTTTTGAAAAAAAAAGAATCGGTTCAATATGCTGACGTGGACGGTATGGTGGGAATTAATTAAGAAAGTAACGTATTTTGGGAATTAATGGATCTTTGTGCAATATTGAAAGAAATCGCTCGTTTAATTTTCGAGTCGAGATTTGACTAGTTTTGACCGAGTCGGATTCGAATAACTAGCTATTCTCCCTATGTTCTTTAATAATGAATACAGATTTTACAAGTGTTTCGTCAACAAAGATGCCAATTGAAAAATAGCAGCATGATCCATTCACCTAAGATTCTTAGTACAAAAGACAAATTTGTTGTTTATTGGTAAATGTCATCATTGTACATTCGTACGAACTGTACCCAACAAAACAAATCAACGTTGAGGCCGTCCCATGTTAAAAATATATATATATATATTAAAAAAAATCTGTATCACTGTATGGATATTATTTATTTATGATGGGGTCAGTCAATAACTTAGTTAACCTTGAGAGCCCGAAGTTGGAAATTACGAAATTGTATTGTCCATTTTGCACAAAACATCACTTTGGCGGAAATTGATCTGTATTTATTCTGTAATAAGAAATCCCCAAATCATATCTTTCACTAAAAAGAAACATCAAAAGATTGGAATTTAGAAATCAGGAAGCTACCAAGAAAACATGGATCAGGCGGAGTTAGAGGAAGAGGCAAGACAGTGTTTGATTAACCCAGAAAATGATCCATTGCCAACTTCTCTTATTAGTTGTTTGTATATTGGGCACTTCTTATCAAGATGGAGTGCCAGGTATGCTTCTTTTTATATCTCTTTCTTTGTTGGGATTTCTTTTGGTCATTTGTTTGTTGCAATTTTGAACCTTTTTTATGTGATATTTGCCTTTTGGAATATGGGTGATTTTAGTTTCACCTAGTTGATAATGTAAGAAAATAAAACGGACAACCTAAAATTCCTTTTTGGTTTCGGATGAATTAGTTTTTACTCTGTAGCTCATTGATTGTGTGAAGTATTTTATTTACTTATTACCTTGAACTAGCTGGGAGTGATGAAAGAGTAATAATTTGAGGAATTATGTAAAAGTATGTTTTTAAAAGAGGGTTTAGTGTTATAATGAGGGTATAAAGGTTTCTTTCTGACTAGATTGTTTTGTGTTCTTTCTGTTTCCTTTAGAGGTTGGCAAAAGTAGTAAACTACTACTTTAATTGGATTCTTGAAATCTTGAATGATCTCCAAAATGGAAATTTTTTTCTTCATTCATTTTGTGTTGGTGTTAATATGTCATCTACTAATTGATCGAGTATGACTTGAGTACTTTGCGTGTTGAAATGGTGGCTCTAGGAGGTCAGTTAATCACAATACGTGCAAATCGATGTGTCAAATGTAATGGTTAGATAAGAGATCATAGTGATTATATAAACCTGATTGAATATGAGGTCATGATCTTAATATTTGACATGGATGAATAGATGATTGCAGGATAGGATGATTATGTGATTTTCATATTCGTCTTTAACTTGGAAATTCTCTGAGGGGTATTACTAATTCTAGATCAGTTCTTTCTGCGGACTTTGTAACTGCTATTTTATGTTCTAGCAAAGTTCTGGTGCTCTATTCAGGGAAGTTTTGTTTAATCTTCATATTTGCAGGATGTGGGAATTCTCTGTGGCTTTATACATGATTAACATCTGGCCGGACTCATTGCTTCTTACTGCTCTATATGGAGTTGTAGAATCAGCTTCTGTTGCACTCTTTGGCCCTATTATTGGGGAATGGGTGAACAGACTGACATATATCAAGGTTCGTTAGACTCATATTCATGCTCAATCACTTATTAAATTCAGTGGGTGAAAATTCTGGCATAAAATTCAGTCATGGAAACAAATTAGATGCCATTTCTTAGTGAAGAATCTGATTTTGTATTAGTTTAAAATTACAACAATTGGTGTTAGAACCTAAAAGTAAAAGTCAAACACTTGATGTTAGAATTATTCATCCACTGTAGCAGATATGAAGTGTGTATCTGGCTTTTCTGCTTACAGGTTCTTCAAATCTGGACAATATCACAGAATCTGTCATTTATAATCGCTGGAGTCGCAGTAGTTATTTTACTGGTCTACTCGAGTTTAAAGGGCATAGTTTTTTCTTCACTTGTTTTGGTAACTTATCTCTCAGGAGCTGTTGCTGTGCTTTCAACCCTTGCTGGAACCATCCTTATTGAAAGAGAATGGTGATCATGATTTTCTCTCAGAAGAGAAAAGACTACATAACTGCACATCTCTTGTTGTAATTACTAAAACAAGGGTGATGATAAAGGTCGCAAGTTGCGACAACATTTAGTTGTCGCAATCTTACGTGTCGGAATTTAATTGGTACACATAGGCGCCACGTGTGCTATGCGTCATCAGATTATTTTTACTATTAATACAATATTTTTACTATGAAAATATGTAAATAAGGTATTCGAGATAAAGAAGGAAACAAATAAGAATATTAAGATTTTCCTACTTTTTTATGAAACATATATAATAAGTTATATAAGTTAAATATTTTAGTTTCCAATTTAAATCATGACACGTATGCATGCCATGTCATCATTGTGACACGGCTTAAAGGTCGCATGTTGCGACCTTTATCATTTCCGCTAAAACAATAAAAAAAAGTTATTTGTTAAAATCATTTTAACTTACACGGTGTGCCCCTTCAAACAATAAAATTACATAACCACACAATAATTCTTCACTTGTCAGAAGCCGTATGTTTCAAACCTTAGCTTGATGTCTTTAAATAACAAGTTTTTGTAATTAAGATTGTAGTTGTTGAACATCTTATCAATCGGCAATTCTTTTCAGGGTTGTTGTGATGTCAGAAGACCAGCCTACTGGAGTTTTAACAAAACTGAATTCAGTTCTGAGAAGAATTGACTTGGTGTCCAAATTATGTGCTCCAGTGGTTTCAGGTTTAATTGTGAGCTTTGTATCATTGACAGCATCGGCTATATGTTTCGCCCTTTGGAATGTCATCTCCGTGTGTGTTGAATACTGGCTACTTACCACTGTATATGATGGGATTCCAGCTTTACATAGGAAAGATAGCAAAAGAAAGGAAATGGCATCCTCTGATCCTGAACCAAGCACATCTCTTTCTAACCAGCATTCCAACTTGTCTATTGAGGACAGAAGCGACATTTCTTCTCTTGAAACCCGATCTTTAGGGTGTTTGTCAATACTTCCTTGTATTGGTGCTTGGAAAGTATACTTAAACCAAGAGGTGGTGCTGCCAGGACTTGCCCTGGCTTTGCTGTATTTTACTGTACTCAGGTATAACAAGTAAACTCTTATAAGTTATAATTGACTTAGGTTAAAGAATTGACATACTTGATGTTGGTCTTCGTGCAGCTTTGGTTCTTTGATGACTGCTGCCTTGGAATGGGAAGGCATACCTGCATATCTGATAGGTATAGCTCGAGGCATAAGCGCTATTGTAGGAATAACAGCAACTTTCACCTATCCAATTTTAGAGTCCAAAATTTCAACTCTTAGGACAGGGCTGTGGTCCATCTGGTCTCAGGTATGCCTCTATAGAAACAATTACAATTACAATTACAATTACAATTACAATTACAATTACAATTACAATTACAATTACTGCATCAATCTTCAATTTTATTTATCTGTTTCACCTACTACGTGTATTTGAAAGCACCTATTCTTTCTGTTTGAAGTAGTATTTGATAGCAATTCCCAAACACTTGTGATGATTCATGCAGTGGTCAATTCTCCTAATATGTGTTGGATCTATATGGGTTAAAAACGGCATATCATCTGCATATATGTTAATGAGTGGAGTTGCAGCATCCCGTATTGGGTTATGGATGTTCGATTTAGCTGTCATCCAACAAATGCAGGTAAAGGGAACAAAAAGCTAGCTAGATTCAATCTAAGGATTTACCTATTATGCTTTGTGGCTCATGTATTTCCACTATGATTTTCCAATTGAGCACTACTTGTTGTTGGTTTCAGGATCAAGTGCCAAACTCTGATCGCTGTATTGTGGGAGGGGTCCAGAATTCCATCCAGTCTGCTATGGATTTGTTAGGTTATACTATGGGTGTTATTGTCCCTAATCCAAAGGTGACTATCATTTCATCCTTAGCTTTGTGCCTTTAATTTAAGGGCACTATGATTAAACTTAGAAAAGTCGATCAGGTTGCAATCACTCAGGAAAATGCATAACTTGTGCTTATTGTAGATAGATAGATAGATATTACTCTGACAATTTACTACTTTGTGCCCGTTCATAGACTGAATTTGACTCTAACGATTATAATCTTGTTTTGCAGCACTTTTGGGTGTTAATATTGATTTCCTTCGTAGTAGTAACAATGGCTGCAATACTCTACACACTGTACATATGGCGTGTTCGGAAGCACCTGTTTCACTTCGAGAAGCTATACCGATTAATCCGAGGATCATCCTCCTAAACTTGTGTTCTAGTTGGCCTTGTAAATATGTAAATTGTAATGTAAAAATAACAGTTTATACAATTGTACATTGTTGAATAAAATTTGTTGTTCTTTTGAGTCAATTATTTGTCTCATGTGTTCCCAGTCTTCTGTTGAAAGGTTCAAACTTTAAAGGCTAAAACAGTCCGACGTGAAATCCATTTTGGTGTGCGAAAAAAGTGGTAGTGATGCGCCTGCATTTTGCTTTGTAGGGGCTCTTTCATTTTACTTCTCTTTCAAGTCATTTTAGGGACATTGGTATCAAATTATTAATATTCCTAATTTTATCTAGGGAGAATTATTTCGTGCCATGCACTTGGGAAGTTGTGTTACGTGTTTGCCCTCGTTTAATGCTTATAGTTTACTATAATACAATTTGGTTAATTACCTTTTATCTTAGTAAACTATAAGCATTAAACGAGGGCAAACACGTAAAAAGGCATATACAATAATATAATTTGGTTAATTACCTTTTATATTATTATAATTTAAAAAGGCATATCCTTATGATTCTGAAGAGAAAATGTGAAATACACCACCAATGGATAGAAAAATACCCTTTTAAGTGCATAGTGCACTCGACTAGTCGGCTCCACATAATAATTTTCATTGTATTTTGACTTTTTTAATTAAGATAATACTCCATATTTTCCTTTTATTCTTGACCTATCTTATTTTGGTTGCCCCCTTCTATTTTTTACTTTTGAAACATTTCCTTTCATTACTCCACAAAATAAAATGCCCAAGTTTAATTAAATGTTCAAATGTTGATTTCACCTCACTATTCCTCATTCATTCACTCCACTCACCTCTAATTAAAAAAAAAAATAAAGGAATCAAAGCATTTTTTTAATATGCTTAAATTCTTCTGCATTGATATCAAACGTAAAGAATAAAAAGAAACGGAAAAAGAAAATACGTACTTCACCTGCATAAATCGCATTTTTTTGGGTGGGGATTGGAATTGCAAATAAACATCATATTTACCTATTAAATTCAAAAGTATACTCCACTATGATTGATGAATGGCCATTGATCTTTTAACCCTTTACGGATGGATAAGTTTGCAAAGATTCGTCCTCAATTTTTTTATTTTTATTTTTATTTCTTTTTTGCAAAGAATCAAAACGATTTTAATGAATAAATAAAGAGTTGTATTGGAGTTCAAGTCAATTAATTAGAGCACACTCATCCATAGATTATACAAAATATAGTTTATGCACCCGGGTGTATAATACTCATTGTGCACCCTATTTTTAAATGAACATATAGTTCAAATACAAAGAACAAATAGCAAATGAACATATAATACAAATTAAATTCAAAGAACATATAGATTAAATATTTCACTTGTACATGTACAATGAAATCATTCTCCGTGTTCATTATATTCTCAATGAATGTTTATCGGGGTGCTCATGTGCATCCGGGTGTATAATCCAAATTGCGTAGATTATACGGAATATAGTAATATACTAAACGAAACATACCTTAATTTGCTTGTAGGCTTGTAGCTAAAGTTTTATTTTGGGCTAACAACAAAATCAAAACCCTAATGCGAGTATCTTTTCATTTGATCGAAAGTACTTGTTAATTCATTTAGTAAGAGCGATGCATATTGTGATATGGATTAATAAAATACTAGTACAAATTGAATTTAATTATTGAAGCTAGACATATGAGTGTATATGAGTAATAAGGAATAACTACTTTAATTTTAACACAAACTTTAATAATAATAATAATAATAAAAAAAAGCAACGCGTGGATGGTGCAGGGGCCTGCACGTAGATCTACGTGCACCTGCACCAAAACGCAAAAACATTAAAAGAAAACGCAAAAAACAAAAAAACAAAAAAGAACATAAAAAACTAAACAGAAAGAACTAGAGTAAACAAAAAGAACATTAACTAAACCTGAAAAGAACACTAATGTCAAAAAACTAAAGAAAATGTACAAAAATAAAAATAACATATTCTCTCTCCTGATAACTATAAAAAGAACAACTATTTTTCAAAAAGAACATCGTGTGAAAAATGCAATAGAAAAACAAAAAAAAATACATATTATCGATAATATTATTAAATATTAAAAAACTGTAACAAAATTAAAAAGAACACAAAATAATTATAAAAAAGAACAACAACTTTTTTACAAAACACAAAGAACAAAATTAGAAGAAAAATAAAATAACAAAAACTCAAAAAAAAAACCACAATAAAATAAGAAAAAAGAACAGAACACATGAAAAAAGAACATCATTTTCTTTTTCCTTATCAAACAAAAGAACAGAATGAAAGGGACGAAAAGAACAACAAATCTATGTTCTTTTATTAGTTGTATTTGTTCTTATCAAACCAATTAGTGTTCTAATTAAAAAGACGAAAACGACGATACTTTGATGCACTTAAAACTAGATCTATATTTTTATTTAAATGTATTTTTGTTTTTATCCCACACATAAGATCTATGTTCTTTTATTAAGTGTTATTTGTTCTATTCAAACGATTTTATGTTCTAATTAAAAAGACAAAACGACGATTTTTTGATGCACTTAAAACTAAATCTATATTTTTTAAAAAAAGTATATTTGTTCTTTTACCACGAATCAGACTATGTTCTTTTTTAAGTGTTATTTGTTCTTTTCAAACCATTATATGTTCTTTTTTAACAATCTATGTACGTTGATATAAAAGAACAAACTATGTTGATGACACAGTAAAAATAAAGTTGTGAAAAAGAACATAACAATCCGAAAAGAACATTAGATGAAAAATCAAGGAAACGTACCTTAAACACTTATCAACATTTATCAGGAGCATCAACATTGAACTAGTGTTTTTCTTAATTCACTCATTTTCAACAAACGAGAAACATTCAGAAGGAATTTCAGAGAGAGAATAAGGAGAAAATGTATTTTTTTACTCTTTCATTTACCATCTCACTCTTTCTCTCTCGAAAAATCTCTCTTATGTTGAGAGAATATAAATCCTCTCCTCTCTCTCTCTCTCTCTAAAATGTATTTCTAAAATGACTAATGGTTATGACTCATAAGTACAATTATTATATATATAGTTGCTGAAAAATAGAAAATGAACAAATAGGAAGTAGAATCAAAGAATTGAAGAACAGAGAAGGAGAAAAGAAAAATTGTTAAAGGAGTGCATAATGAGAACCGTGCACGTGTTTTTATTTTGTTCTTTTAACAGAGTATTATGAAAAGAACAAATGAAAAGTCTTAAAGAACAAATATAGAGACTAAAAGAACAAGTCAAGTACTTTGTCCCACAATAACATATGATTCGGAATCATCATTTTCATCATTCTGTTATGCATTATCAAGCACATTATTCATAATATCTGAAAAAATAATAGGTTAATATGTATAAAAACAAGAAAAAGAACGCAATCAAAATAACAAAGGATAAATAAAAAGTAACAAGAAAAATAACACAATAAAATAAAAAGAACAAGTTATGAAATGCAAATAATATTGAAAATAATAAAAAGAAGAACACAATAAAACAAAAGAACAAATTATGAAACGCAAATGGTCTATTTTTCTACTATAATGAAACTGTTCTTTTAATACGAGCATAATGTAACTGTTCTTTTCATTCGAGCATATGTTCTTTTAATACGTAAAACTGTTCTTTTCTGGAAAAAATCGTAATTACATAATCAAAATCTTCAAAATCAACGATTTCAACGAAATCAGCGTGTTATTACATAATTTGATTCATTAAAATCATCAAATTCATCAAAACACGATTATTACAAAATCAAAATAGTCAAAATCATCAAAAACACAACTATTACAAAATCAAAATCATCAAAACATGCCATTTGTTATTACAAAATTGAAAATTTACCTCCCAAAATCTGATTATCAGCTGTAGAATTCAGATTTGAAGAAGAAGAATCAATTTAATTTGATGTTGAAGCAGAAAAATCAACGAATTTTTGGGGATTTTCATTAATTTCTCTCTCTAAAACCCATTTTAGAAAACCTAGACTTTCTCTCTCCTCTTCACAGTTTGAATTCAAAACATAAAACCCAGAAGAATATATATCGCAAAAATAACAAAAATCAAATAAAAACGCGATAAACATAACTGAAAAGAACAGAGCCTTTAATGTTCTTTTGTTCAGAGGTGTTCTTTTGTTCAAGGGCATTGTTCTTTTTCCTGGGAATTTAATGAAAACGCGCGTTTTGTGTTTAATGTTGGTCGTTTTAATCGCGGTGCACCTAGAGCTACGTGCACACGCCTGCACCATCCAAATTGCGAACAACGCGTGGATGGTGCAGGGGCCTGCACGTAGATCTACGTGCACCTGCACCAAAACGCAAAAACATTAAAAGAAAACGCAAAAAACAAAAAAACAAAAAAGAACATAAAAAACTAAACAGAAAGAACTAGAGTAAACAAAAAGAACATTAACTAAACCTGAAAAGAACACTAATGTCAAAAAACTAAAGAAAATGTACAAAAATAAAAATAACATATTCTCTCTCCTGATAACTATAAAAAGAACAACTATTTTTCAAAAAGAACATCGTGTGAAAAATGCAATAGAAAAACAAAAAAAAATACATATTATCGATAATATTATTAAATATTAAAAAACTGTAACAAAATTAAAAAGAACACAAAATAATTATAAAAAAGAACAACAACTTTTTTACAAAACACAAAGAACAAAATTAGAAGAAAAATAAAATAACAAAAACTCAAAAAAAAAACCACAATAAAATAAGAAAAAAGAACAGAACACATGAAAAAAGAACATCATTTTCTTTTTCCTTATCAAACAAAAGAACAGAATGAAAGGGACGAAAAGAACAACAAATCTATGTTCTTTTATTAGTTGTATTTGTTCTTATCAAACCAATTAGTGTTCTAATTAAAAAGACGAAAACGACGATACTTTGATGCACTTAAAACTAGATCTATATTTTTATTTAAATGTATTTTTGTTTTTATCCCACACATAAGATCTATGTTCTTTTATTAAGTGTTATTTGTTCTATTCAAACGATTTTATGTTCTAATTAAAAAGACAAAACGACGATTTTTTGATGCACTTAAAACTAAATCTATATTTTTTAAAAAAAGTATATTTGTTCTTTTACCACGAATCAGACTATGTTCTTTTTTAAGTGTTATTTGTTCTTTTCAAACCATTATATGTTCTTTTTTAACAATCTATGTACGTTGATATAAAAGAACAAACTATGTTGATGACACAGTAAAAATAAAGTTGTGAAAAAGAACATAACAATCCGAAAAGAACATTAGATGAAAAATCAAGGAAACGTACCTTAAACACTTATCAACATTTATCAGGAGCATCAACATTGAACTAGTGTTTTTCTTAATTCACTCATTTTCAACAAACGAGAAACATTCAGAAGGAATTTCAGAGAGAGAATAAGGAGAAAATGTATTTTTTTACTCTTTCATTTACCATCTCACTCTTTCTCTCTCGAAAAATCTCTCTTATGTTGAGAGAATATAAATCCTCTCCTCTCTCTCTCTCTCTCTAAAATGTATTTCTAAAATGACTAATGGTTATGACTCATAAGTACAATTATTATATATATAGTTGCTGAAAAATAGAAAATGAACAAATAGGAAGTAGAATCAAAGAATTGAAGAACAGAGAAGGAGAAAAGAAAAATTGTTAAAGGAGTGCATAATGAGAACCGTGCACGTGTTTTTATTTTGTTCTTTTAACAGAGTATTATGAAAAGAACAAATGAAAAGTCTTAAAGAACAAATATAGAGACTAAAAGAACAAGTCAAGTACTTTGTCCCACAATAACATATGATTCGGAATCATCATTTTCATCATTCTGTTATGCATTATCAAGCACATTATTCATAATATCTGAAAAAATAATAGGTTAATATGTATAAAAACAAGAAAAAGAACGCAATCAAAATAACAAAGGATAAATAAAAAGTAACAAGAAAAATAACACAATAAAATAAAAAGAACAAGTTATGAAATGCAAATAATATTGAAAATAATAAAAAAGAAGAACACAATAAAACAAAAGAACAAATTATGAAACGCAAATGGTCTATTTTTCTACTATAATGAAACTGTTCTTTTAATACGAGCATAATGTAACTGTTCTTTTCATTCGAGCATATGTTCTTTTAATACGTAAAACTGTTCTTTTCTGGAAAAAATCGTAATTACATAATCAAAATCTTCAAAATCAACGATTTCAACGAAATCAGCGTGTTATTACATAATTTGATTCATTAAAATCATCAAATTCATCAAAACACGATTATTACAAAATCAAAATAGTCAAAATCATCAAAAACACAACTATTACAAAATCAAAATCATCAAAACATGCCATTTGTTATTACAAAATTGAAAATTTACCTCCCAAAATCTGATTATCAGCTGTAGAATTCAGATTTGAAGAAGAAGAATCAATTTAATTTGATGTTGAAGCAGAAAAATCAACGAATTTTTGGGGATTTTCATTAATTTCTCTCTCTAAAACCCATTTTAGAAAACCTAGACTTTCTCTCTCCTCTTCACAGTTTGAATTCAAAACATAAAACCCAGAAGAATATATATCGCAAAAATAACAAAAATCAAATAAAAACGCGATAAACATAACTGAAAAGAACAGAGCCTTTAATGTTCTTTTGTTCAGAGGTGTTCTTTTGTTCAAGGGCATTGTTCTTTTTCCTGGGAATTTAATGAAAACGCGCGTTTTGTGTTTAATGTTGGTCGTTTTAATCGCGGTGCACCTAGAGCTACGTGCACACGCCTGCACCATCCAAATTGCGAACAACGCGTGGATGGTGCAGGGGCCTGCACGTAGATCTACGTGCACCTGCACCAAAACGCAAAAACATTAAAAGAAAACGCAAAAAACAAAAAAACAAAAAAGAACATAAAAAACTAAACAGAAAGAACTAGAGTAAACAAAAAGAACATTAACTAAACCTGAAAAGAACACTAATGTCAAAAAACTAAAGAAAATGTACAAAAATAAAAATAACATATTCTCTCTCCTGATAACTATAAAAAGAACAACTATTTTTCAAAAAGAACATCGTGTGAAAAATGCAATAGAAAAACAAAAAAAAATACATATTATCGATAATATTATTAAATATTAAAAAACTGTAACAAAATTAAAAAGAACACAAAATAATTATAAAAAAGAACAACAACTTTTTTACAAAACACAAAGAACAAAATTAGAAGAAAAATAAAATAACAAAAACTCAAAAAAAAAACCACAATAAAATAAGAAAAAAGAACAGAACACATGAAAAAAGAACATCATTTTCTTTTTCCTTATCAAACAAAAGAACAGAATGAAAGGGACGAAAAGAACAACAAATCTATGTTCTTTTATTAGTTGTATTTGTTCTTATCAAACCAATTAGTGTTCTAATTAAAAAGACGAAAACGACGATACTTTGATGCACTTAAAACTAGATCTATATTTTTATTTAAATGTATTTTTGTTTTTATCCCACACATAAGATTTATGTTCTTTTATTAAGTGTTATTTGTTCTATTCAAACGATTTTATGTTCTAATTAAAAAGACAAAACGACGATTTTTTGATGCACTTAAAACTAAATCTATATTTTTTAAAAAAAGTATATTTGTTCTTTTACCACGAATCAGACTATGTTCTTTTTTAAGTGTTATTTGTTCTTTTCAAACCATTATATGTTCTTTTTTAACAATCTATGTACGTTGATATAAAAGAACAAACTATGTTGATGACACAGTAAAAATAAAGTTGTGAAAAAGAACATAACAATCCGAAAAGAACATTAGATGAAAAATCAAGGAAACGTACCTTAAACACTTATCAACATTTATCAGGAGCATCAACATTGAACTAGTGTTTTTCTTAATTCACTCATTTTCAACAAACGAGAAACATTCAGAAGGAATTTTAGAGAGAGAATAAGGAGAAAATGTATTTTTTTACTCTTTCATTTACCATCTCACTCTTTCTCTCTCGAAAAATCTCTCTTATGTTGAGAGAATATAAATCCTCTCCTCTCTCTCTCTCTCTCTAAAATGTATTTCTAAAATGACTAATGGTTATGACTCATAAGTACAATTATTATATATATAGTTGCTGAAAAATAGAAAATGAACAAATAGGAAGTAGAATCAAAGAATTGAAGAACAGAGAAGGAGAAAAGAAAAATTGTTAAAGGAGTGCATAATGAGAACCGTGCACGTGTTTTTATTTTGTTCTTTTAACAGAGTATTATGAAAAGAACAAATGAAAAGTCTTAAAGAACAAATATAGAGACTAAAAGAACAAGTCAAGTACTTTGTCCCACAATAACATATGATTCGGAATCATCATTTTCATCATTCTGTTATGCATTATCAAGCACATTATTCATAATATCTGAAAAATAATAGGTTAATATGTATAAAAACAAGAAAAAGAACGCAATCAAAATAACAAAGGATAAATAAAAAGTAACAAGAAAAATAACACAATAAAATAAAAAGAACAAGTTATGAAATGCAAATAATATTGAAAATAATAAAAAAGAAGAACACAATAAAACAAAAGAACAAATTATGAAACGCAAATGGTCTATTTTTCTACTATAATGAAACTGTTCTTTTAATACGAGCATAATGTAACTGTTCTTTTCATTCGAGCATATGTTCTTTTAATACGTAAAACTGTTCTTTTCTGGAAAAAATCGTAATTACATAATCAAAATCTTCAAAATCAACGATTTCAACGAAATCAGCGTGTTATTACATAATTTGATTCATTAAAATCATCAAATTCATCAAAACACGATTATTACAAAATCAAAATAGTCAAAATCATCAAAAACACAACTATTACAAAATCAAAATCATCAAAACATGCCATTTGTTATTACAAAATTGAAAATTTACCTCCCAAAATCTGATTATCAGCTGTAGAATTCAGATTTGAAGAAGAAGAATCAATTTAATTTGATGTTGAAGCAGAAAAATCAACGAATTTTTGGGGATTTTCATTAATTTCTCTCTCTAAAACCCATTTTAGAAAACCTAGACTTTCTCTCTCCTCTTCACAGTTTGAATTCAAAACATAAAACCCAGAAGAATATATATCGCAAAAATAACAAAAATCAAATAAAAACGCGATAAACATAACTGAAAAGAACAGAGCCTTTAATGTTCTTTTGTTCAGAGGTGTTCTTTTGTTCAAGGGCATTGTTCTTTTTCCTGGGAATTTAATGAAAACGCGCGTTTTGTGTTTAATGTTGGTCGTTTTAATCGCGGTGCACCTAGAGCTACGTGCACACGCCTGCACCATCCAAATTGCGAAAAAAAAGGGCAGGTATACTGTAATTTATTATGTAGCAGACTAATTGAACTAGATCAGGCCGTTTATTTTAAATCATGCATAGGCGAACACACTACCTTTGTTTCTCTTTCCCTTTCTACCTTCCTTCGTCGCTTCCCCCTCTCTAGTCTTCACCACGACCTTCAATCTCCTCGTTCTTAGCTTTTGATTTTCGATCTTCAAGACAATTGAACATAATAAAGTTCATGTATGTTTCCATATTTTTGCCATTATCTCTTCAATTTCCTAGGTTTTGCTCTTCTTTTCGATTATTTTGACTACTTTTGTTTTGATTTTATTTTTGCTGATTTGCAGTTGTTACTTAGATGAAAAATAAAAGAGAAAGCTATTTGCTAGAGTAAGCAGAAAGATTTCTCTTATGTTGAGGGCTTGATGCGCGCTGATTGAACTGATTTTTTGGGTGCAATTGTGTGTGTCAATACTCAATAATGAAGGTCATGCATGCAACATGATATAATTCATTGATGAAAGTGGGTCCTTATTTAGGCATTTACACTTGTCTTTAATTGATAAAATGAAGTTGGTACACTTATTTTCTAAGAAAGCAAGCAAATTTGCGAGCATACTTTTTTACTTTTTTTTGGAAAAGGATGCATATATTAAAAGTTTAAAACCAAGTTTTAGGCATAGAATTAGAGCCTGTTACTATTCGAAAGATAAACGTATACGCAATAACTACGAAGAAGTGAAATTTTCTTGGTCTACACAATTTGCGAGCATAATACTCCTGATTTCTGCATTTTCAGTGCTTTTGGTAAGGTTGTTTTTCCCTTAATTTAAGGTCACTTTTTATCCTTGGTGAAAGTCAATTTTGTTTTGGTAAATTTGTAAAAAAAGACCTTTTATAACTTAAATTTTGCGAGAAAGTACCTTATATAATTTTTTTTGTGAAAACATACCCTAAAGTAATTTTTTTTGCGAGAAATGACCTAAGGGAAGTATCCGACATTGACTGAGCTTTTCCGGCCATTGACTTGCACGTGAGCAGCACGTGTGGCTTATGTTGGCTAAAGACATTGATTTTCCCGAGTATTGAATTTTCAAACTTGATTTTATTTCGATTTTTTTTTCAACTTTAAGTTTTAAAGCTTGAATTTTGGAGGAAAATTGGTGTGATTAGAAAAATAAAGTCACACGTGCTTCTCACGTGCAAGTCAATGGCCGAAAAAGCTCAGTCAATGTCGGAAATTTACTTTTGGTTGTCTTTCGCAAAAAAAAAATTACATGAAGGTGTGATTTCACAAAAAAAATTATATAAGGTCCTTTCTCGCAAAAAAATTTACATTAAGGTGTGATTTCGCAAAAAAAATTATATAAGGTCCTTACTCGCAAAATTTGGGTTATAAAAGATCCTTTTTAACAAATTTCCCTTTTGTTTTTGTTAAAGGGTAACATTGTGTCTTAATAAGGTCCACTTTTTTCACTAACAAGGGTTACTTTTATTAATGTTTCTCACCGAACTTGGTGTCATAGTAAAATTACTATACACTCGGAGAATACGAATCTTTTTATCACAAACTTTTAAAAAGATCGGTGTACGGTAATTTAATTGTATGGTGGACTAATTGAACTAGATCAAACCTATTTAATGTACTTTGAATCTTGCATGTGCGAACATAATACCTTTGTTTCTCTTTCTCTTTCTCTTTTCCTCTTTCCCCCATTTCTAGTGTTCACTACGAACTTCAATCTCCTTGTTCTTAGCTTGCATCACGTGTAACTCATGGATAATACACTTGGTTAATTAAAAGCCGTTCAAAAGTTACAAAATTGGACAATACAAACTGAACTGAAACTGAACGATAAACGTTAGATTAAAAAATAAATCTAATATATATATATATATATATATATAGTAGACATATTTGCTGAAATATTAGAGCGCCACCTAGGATTATTATTGGTTTCGACCAATGAAAAATAAGATTTCTAATTTAATTTTGAATTAAAAAAAGCAAGTGTCACATAGATAATTAATCATGTGACAGGCAGATTTTTTAATTAATTAATTACTTACTAATATATACAACTCCATCCAAAATCAAACACTCTAATAATTAAAAAATAAATCTAAAATAAAATTCATCCAAAATCAAACACTAATATAAAATAAAATTCATCCAAAATCAAACACTAATCTAAAATAAAATTCAATATAAAATCAAATACTAATCCAATATTAGAGCGCCACGTAGGAAATATAATGTTTTCAGCCAATGAAAAATAAGAATTTTAATTTATTTTTGAATTAAAAAAGTCGAGTGCCACGTAGATAATTGATTAAATGTCACATAGATATTTTAATTAATTAATTACTAATATATACAACTCCATCCAAAATCAAACACTCTAATAATTAAAAAAAAAATCTAAAATAAAACTCATCCAAAATCAAACACTAATCTAAAATAAAATTCGGTCCAAAATCAAACATAATCCAATATTAGAGCGTCACGTAGGAAATCTAATGGCTTCGGCCAATGAAAATAAGATTTCGAAATTATTTGTGAATTAAATTAGTGGGGTGTCACATATATAAATAATTAGGTGCCGCGCAGATATTTTTATTAATTAATTGTTAATATTACGCATATACAATTTCATCTAAAAACAAACACTAATAATTAAAAAAGTAAATCTAAAATAAAATTTAATTCAAAATAAAAAACCAATCTAATACTCCGTAGCAGTTAGTATATATATATATATAGAGGAGTTTTGTTAATAGCACATGTCAATTCTTCTTGTGTTGGTTTAATATAGGCGGCAAAAGGAAAAAGAAAATTAAACAAACCCCTCGAAACAAACTTTTATTTTTACAACCTTCAAATAAAAAACTTTTATAAATACAACCCAATTTCGGAAAAAATATCTTTTCTTCCTTTTCTGTCTTCCTCCACCGCGGTCCCGCCTCTTCCACCGCCGCTAACCGGAGTAAACAGGCGGTGCCGCCATGAAAATAAACCCCGCCCATCAGTCAATTTCAAAATTTCAATGGATTTCACAGGTTTAGCAGTTCAATCAACAACTACAGGTAATTCATTATTTACTCTCTCTTTCCCCCTTTTCAATTTGACGCTGTGTTTTTTAATATAGAACTTTTCAATTTACTAAGTTAGTGTTTTGTTTCTATAGTTGCACCTGTTTTAGGTCGAGTTTGTTTTGGAAACTTTCTAATTAAGTACACAAACATCTGTGAAAGCTTGGAAATTTCAAAGTGAAGAGGGGAAAGTGGAGGATATTATTTGCGGAATTAGAATATTTCCAGGAAATAAAGTAAATATGATGGAAAATCGTATAATTGATTTATGGGACGAAGCCCTTTTATTCAATTGTTGAAGGGAAAAATAGCATAGGTTTTTAGCGGTTACAGTGAATGTGGTGTTGAATAGTGAAAATATATCAAAGGGTGCCAGTAGAAAAGTTGGGCGTTTCTGCATTTTGTTCATTGGTGGGTATTTTCTCTCCTAATAAAGTTTCGATGATTCATGATTGTTTGTTTTTCTGTTGTATTTATTTGATTAGAAGTATGGTTCATAAGGTGGGTACTAACAGTGCTTGTTTTTCTGGAATTATATTCGATTTGTGAAAAATAATAACCCTGATTTTGGAGACTGGTTTGGGTTTTTTCTCTTTAGCTTCCATAAAGATTTCATGGTAATGTCTTGTTGCAATGTAAGACCCCTTTAAGGAAGGTTTTGTATTAGGTGATGCAATTGGACTTAATCATTGTTGATTATGCAACAGTTGGTGCTCGGTTTTCCGTTTGATAATTTGTTGATTATATGTATAATTGTTAAGTTGATGGTTGGTTTGCACTCTGACATTCAAGACTTCCAGATATTAGTTTAATCTGAGGGGGAGTTTTCGGGAGGAGATGGAAGAGCCTAGTCAACTAAAACGAGCACTGATAGACGCGTCAGCTGGAGCAATCTCTGGTGCTATTTCTCGCTCTGTTACCTCGCCTCTGGATGTCATTAAGATCAGGTTTCAGGTAATTAATCTACACGTGTACACTGTACAGATATTGTATTGTGAAATCTTGTTTCCTCTTTTGTGTGGTTGTTGGAGATTTCTGTTAGCATTGAATTTGTGGTTATTTAAAAACTCAAATCTTTGTGATCCTTTCTGTCAGATGCTTATTACTAGGAGAGGAGTATATATTATCCAAGCAAATATTGTAAAATACTACTTCAATTTGAAAATTTTCAATACATGTAGTATTCCCTGTAATAAGGGCTTACTCAACCCGTGTTGTTTTGGTTGTTGAATGCAATTATGCTGATGCCATATATGCACTAATGCACGTGGTCCTGAATCGTACCTTTATATAATCCTGCTTAACCATTTCTTCCAAACATAACTATAGCACTACTTTGAGGAATGTAGTTATGTCATTACCAATAAGTGTGTACCAACTTAATGATTTCATAATATTTTTGACGACCCTGCAAGAGAACTACGTAGTTTTTGGTTTGCTTGGTTTATTTACTGTTCGTACTTGACTCTATATGAAGTCTATATAATAATGTTTCTACTACTTATAGAACTATTCTTAAGGTGTCTATCACTGGTACGGTTTTATTCTAAATGTTCTTGGAACTGCATCTGTTTTACACATCCAAAATTTTGCGCATCCTTTTCACTTCAGAATCATCCTTTCCATTTCTGACCACTAGGAGGCTTTAGAAATGAACTACTGATTATGAATGCAACAAGTACTTTTGATATGATGGTAAAAGATTTTTTGCTTTTAGGTTCTACCTTCTTCCAGTCATGATGAGTAATGTGAATATTTTGATTCCCCTTTTGTTGGTTCAGTGTTGTGACTAATTCTTTGTGGAAGTAGAAGCAATGATTCCCCTGCAGTATGCGATTTCTCTTGTTTAGCATGATATGAATGCATGTACTTAGTCAGATATGACATCCGTGAACATGAAAGTTGATTATTTTTACAGCTTTCTTTACTTGCAAAACATATTTAGGGCCAACTTTTCGCAGGTACAACTGGAACCAACAACTTCATGGGCGATGCTTCATAAAAATATTTACAGGCCATCAAAGTACACCGGAATGTCACAGGCGGCTAAAGACATCTTTAGAGAAGAAGGTCTACCGGTATAAAAATGTTAATCTCTTGTTGCATGTTGAGATTCTATTAAGTACACTAGTACAGTGTCCCAATTTTATGATTGAAAATAATATGTGCAATAGCCAATAGAGAGCTAGAAATTTTCAAACATCTTCATGGTTGTGGTTTCCGGAAAGCTTTTCTCAACTGGAAAGACAATTTTACATGAAAGTAAATTTTTCGGAGTTATTGAACATAATGTCTCTAAGTTTCTCTTCCTTTCTTCTGCCCCGTCTGTTAGAAAGGGAGATTTTGGGTACTTGTGAGAGATGTTAGCCTAATGTGCAACTCATAATGGAGAACTACATGGAAAAGTAGTTTTTTTATTTTTTCTTTTTATATTCCCTTTTGACCTTGTGTTACGAATAAAGATGAGAATTGGTTATAAATAAAATATTTTGACATTTTCATAAGGTTGCTTCCTGGTTTAAGATCCTTGGCGTAATTGATTCTCTTGTTGGTTGTTGCAAATGGTGATCTTGGTCGTGAAATAAATTTCCTCTCTGCACTTGCGTTGCTTTTGTCTGTCCAGTCTATTTGGATCTGCAGGTTAAAGATTAACTGTAGCTTTCTACAAAATTGTAATTATATTGATTTGTTGCAGGGTTTTTGGCGTGGGAATGTCCCAGCTCTGCTCATGGTTATGCCATATACATCCATACAATTCACAGTCTTGCACAAGTTTAAGACATATATGTCTGGCTCCTCCAAGGCAGGTTTGTTTGCGTATACTCGTATATGATATCCTTTTGTTTTTGGTATTTTTTTAAAGGGTTTAGCTAGCTTCAATGTCAAGTTTGCATGGATTTCTTTTGAAGATAAGATTGTTTTGTGGCTTCTTTGGAGAGAATGTAATTGAAATGCTCTTTTAGCTGCAATTCTCATTGTTAAGGTTGTCTAGATTGTTACAAAGTGAAATAAGTGGTTAACTAGTCCCAAAATGAATTGTATGTCTTTTAATCGATTTCTTATCAAACCAGATTAACGGACTTCCACTCTATTGCTCATATATTTGGAACTCCTCTGAACTTCCTTGTACAAGTGCTATATTACCCCTTGCCTGCCTACTACAGGAGTGGGGATACTGGGGAATCAGTTGTACACAACCTTACCCCTGCAATCAGAGAGAAGCTATGCAGGGGTAATTGGCCTATTATTTCTCTAGAAATTAGATGCAGAAAAGAACACATATACTTGCTATATAGCTATTCATTTTTTGTTGCCATTTTTAATAGGTGGCATTGTTGTTTAGCGTCAATGGGAGGCTGTTTATATGTGTTTATTCCTTGGTTTTTTATAGGAGGTGCCACTTTTAAAGTCATTTTCCGATTCTGCCTTTATGTTTTGAGTTGTTCAAATGTTCCAGTTAATCATGAGCTCTTATATTGTATTGACTTACACTTGTAATTCTAATGTGCAGAAGACCACATCCATTTGAGTCCTTACTTGTCCTATATCAGCGGGGCTATTGCAGGCTGTGCAGCCACTGTTGGATCATATCCGTTTGATCTTGTACGCACCATACTAGCTTCACAGGGTGAGCCAAAGGTATAATAATTGTTGATGAGAATGTTTATGCAAATTGTCTTCATAGTCTTCTACATGTGTTCAAACAACATGGACTTATGCAGGTCTAGAAAATTCTACAAAAACCTTTGCATTTTACTGTTGGAGAAAGCCTGTCCCTTTTAAAAGATTCGGTCTACTTGGATCATGGTTTATGTGTTTGCAGACTAAAAAGTTATTAGTGTGCCTATTTTTATTGAAATCATGAAATGTATTTTACTGCAGCAATGCACTAAGATTAATGTGACCTCAGTGTTGTCAAGATTGATATACTACTTAGGATTAATGCCCTATGATTAATGTCAGTTTTGTCAAGATTAATATACTGCTTGGGATTGGTGGGTTTACCGGGGATCAAATAGTTGGATTGGAATCAAATGGAAGAATTATATGGTCCTATAGATTCACCAAAATTATAATACTGACGTTTAAATGTTAAAAATCATCTATATTTGAAGTTTGATAATTTTAAATATCAACTCCTTAGCCCCATATAATAAGTTCTGGACATTGAATAACAATAATTTTCAGAGTTCACGCTAGAATCCTAGTTGCCTTTATAATCTTTTTAGATAATATACTAATGGTGAGATTCAAAAGAATGGTATATGTAGAATAGTAGTTCGATTATAAGATCTGTGGATATTAAGTTTCCAATAAAAATGATGTGGATCTGGATTTCAAGCCGAAGGTTGATGAGGAACATGGGTGATATTAGTCATATCACAAATTCTTATTTACAAGTGGTATACAGTTAACTCAAAATGCTTAAAAGTTACCCCGATTTAGTGATAATATTTTAATAAAAGTTATTCCTTCAAAATCACTAGTAAAATGCTAACTATTTAACCCTTTAAAATGTTTATCCATCGACCTTTTTTTTCATAATATAAAAGTTAATAAAAGTATATTAGAAGTTGCAAAAAAATGGTAAAAGTTATAAAAAAAATTGGGTAAAAGTTATCGCACGGCGTACAATAAATTTATTGTGTAAGACCTTTTGTAGTCATATTCTGCATAATATGTTGGGTGTACTCAAGTTGCAACATGAGAGGCTGCAATGTGTTGGTTGATCTATTATTGTTACTCAAACATGACTACAAGTGTCAAAATAGGTACACATTCAAATGTCAAATAAACGCATAATTTTTGAAATGAGAGGCAATTGTAAAATAGAACGTGGGTGTGGGGACAAGACATTCACTTTTCATTTGTGCTTTTTCGTGCTGCGCATTTTTACTTGTTTTCTAGTTCTTGTTGTAATAATTATCACAAGTTCATTTGCGAGCATATATCACATAATTCTCCTACTTTTCTTTTTCTCTTTAGAAGTATGTGGATCAATACAATTCAGGTGTTCGACTGAAAATTAAAGTGTCGAATTACCCTTAACTGTTACTCCCTCCGTCCCTTATTGTTTGCCCCATGCCCCAAATATTCTTTATTATAACTTGGTTGAGTGGATTTAAGAAGAGACAAAAGTGGTGGAACCAAATGTATTTTATGTGAGAGTAAAGTTGTGGTCCCTATAATTTTTTTTTTTGTAATGGGGCAATCTTTTGGGGACTGACCAAAACGGAAAATGGGGCAAACAAAAGGGGGGGGGGGGGGGGGGGAGGGAGTAATAGTAACACTCACTTGGGTGTATAAGACAAAATGAAGAGTTAAACAACGTAGTCCTATGTCATTGCTTATGGTTCCAAATTGTCATCCATATTCAACTAATGCATTCTTATTAGCCTTTCTCATGCAATCAGAGATTTCTCTAGCATTAGTTGTGTGTATTACTTCATCTTTGATTTGTTTTTATCTTGATATCTATTTTTCATCTTGTTGAACTGCTCTCTATTCCAGTCCATTTTACATTAATTAACTATACTTAATTGTACATCATTGCTTTACAAATCTAATTCTACTCAGATCTATGTTCTATCCACTTTTACTGTTGGTCATGTAACTAACTAGCCTAAGGGGAGGGGTATTCTAGGCAATGCATAATTAGTTGTTAGAATTAGGTTAGAGATAGCTTGGGAAACAAGAGGGGTATTAGCCAGTCTATAACTAAAGGAGTTCAGGGAGAAAGAAAGCAGGATTAAAATTGATGAGAGTTTTATTTTGATAGTTCTTTTTAGTGAGAGCGTCCAGCCACTTTTGAAGCTTGGATTGTATGGTGATATAATAGCATCAAATACAATCTACCATTAATCTTTCCCAAATCTCTTCTTCTTCCGCATTTCTACTTTTTCGGATTTTTCTAGTTTAAATCTTCATTAATATTGAGTGTTTCATCAACTAGGATTTTTATTGTTAATTGTGACTCTGCGCATCCTGTTGGTTGGTTTTTGATGATTATTCCTCCATTCCAAGTTTACATGTCACAAATTTTTTCTTTTCGGAATATCTTTCTTGATATCAAATATGAAATTTATAGATTTTCATGTTAATTGATTTTTGATGTCCTTCCCTTCTAAGATGGATGCTGTTAAATTGTAAATCAAGTTTTCTAATATATTGGGGATGTCAAAGTGGGAAAGCTAAATAGATAGAAATTAGAACCTTGGAGGAAACTAATTTATACGTATTTATTTAGTTTTTTGCTTTTGAGTTTGTTAATCACTTTGGATACATTAAAATATTGGTGTTCTGTATTTTTTAGGTATATCCCAACATGAGGTCTGCAATTGTTGGTATTATGAACAGGCGTGGATTGCGGGGACTGTATGCTGGTTTGTCACCAACGCTAGTTGAAATTATTCCCTATGCAGGCCTTCAGTTTGGCACTTACGACACTTTCAAGCGTTGGACTACAGTATGACTTGTTTGCTCTCTGCTTGTTTTTTGAACTCTTTATCTTGTCTTATAACCTGCTGGAAGCTTTGGATGAATTGAATGATGTTCAACTGGATCCTGTGCATAGCTTTGAAATGTTCAGATTCCAAGTTGATTTAATGATGTGTTATTGGATGCCGTAGTCATAATTCCTAGCTGATGCAGAGCTTTGAGATGTTCTGATTCCGAGTCGATTCCATATTTCTCGTATAGTGATAATCCCCTGTTTGATACCAGTTTGAATGTATCGTTTTAGAGTCCATCGCTAGTATACCCAATGTTTAGACTTATCATCATCTTGATCAGTAATATAGCTCCCAATCTCCCATTTTGTAGAATATTCCCTTGCCTATCTGCAAAATGCATTGACTCACTGGACGCCTAAGATCATTCAAAGAAAGTTTTTTTTCTTATTCAAGTCTCATTGATGGTTGATATGTTGGTGTCTACTTTAATAGTTGTAGGAGAGAATCATTAGACCAAGAGTATCTTTCCAGAAAATTCACAATATGTGCGCTCTTTGTCCAAAATAAAAATATGATCTATAGTGCAAACTTTTGGAGTTTTGTCATATTGTTATATGTGTAGTACAAGCTATGAAAGAGATCTTGTACCATGACTTCTAATATGTTACAAAAACCTTTGCCATGATTTATCAATTCTCATTTTTGTTGCATGAATTAATTTCTTCTAGGCCTGGAACCAATCAAGATATGCTGAAGGGCATGCCAGCATCTACGATAGCCTTTCAAGCTTCCAGCTTTTTATCTGTGGATTAGCAGCTGGTACATGTGCTAAGGCTGTCTGCCACCCGTTGGATGTCATAAAGAAGAGATTCCAGGTAAAACATTTATAATCTGACCTTACTGAATTTGATTGTATCCGTCTGTAGAAGGCATAATAATCGCACTTTTAGCTTCTGCAGGTTCGAATTTATTTGTTGTTTTATGTAAATAAGGATGTCTCACTTGATCTGGCAGAGTTTAAGCTTGGTACTAAAACTAAGAACTTAAAACATCTATGCACTAGTTTAATTTTTCCATTAATATGATATGCATGTTAGGCTTCCAACATTAAGATTTCTTAAAGCTGTAATTTTTTAATAGGAGCAGTTTGATCATTTATATTCTATTCTATTAACAGATCTGTATTCTACTGTTCATTGTCAATATTTTTCGGGAGGTAGTGTTACATTTGTTAGAACATGTGATGGATGTCATTTTTGAGCGGATTAGTTTTACAATTGATTCTCTATCAGGGATAAATGATATGGCAAAAATAGGCGTTAACTTATAGAGACTAATTTATGTTATAATTCACTCTAAACTGAGCTCAGGTTACGTATCTCAAAGCCTGTTACTGTATTGGTTAGAATTGAACCCGGATTTGTGCTCTATGTTATCCCAAGATTATGATCTGGTTTGCCAGCTGACCATGTTGTTAATGAGATACCTGCTCTTTAATGCCTAAAGTATTTAGAGAAGCAGCCTATGTGAATTCATGACGTGAATTATAGATAGAAGTTGCTAGTTTTTAGGGATCGATTACATTTAAATTGAATGTGGTAGTAAGTTAACCTGGCTTCTCAATACTGGGTTGTCGTGGTGGTCACACCGTATCTGTGAATCCTGGCAGCATAACCTTTTTGTTTGGGTCGTTAATTGAAAACAGAGTATTCATACTCCTTTATCAGGAAATAATTTAACATTGTAATATAAACTCATGAGTATGACCTTTGTGGGATTTTAATTGTAGGTAGAAGGACTGCAGCGGGATATGAGATATGGAGCAAGAGTGGAGCAAGGTGCCTACAAGAACATGTATGATGCCCTCGTAAGAATCTTGCAAGTCGAAGGTTGGGGTGGCCTTTATAAAGGCATTGTACCTTCCATCGTGAAAGCAGCACCTGCTGGTGCTGTTACTTTTGTTGCCTATGAATATACATCTGAGTGGTTGGAGTCCGTTTTGACAGAAACCTAATCTATTTACATTTCCATCTCTTTTTTCACTTCTATAGAGATTTTTTTACCTCTGAGCTTATTATTCATTTTTTCCCCAATGTTATACTGGGAAGACCCTGAAGAAGATGTCAGGGTCTATTTCTGATACTATAAGTTACCAATTCTTTGGTCGTAGGCAACCCCAATAAGTTGAGATATTAAATTCTGTGCAGAGTGGAATCGTCCAATTCTCGGACCTAGCGTTAAATGGCTTCTACATTACATGTAAGGGATATATTTGTGTTGAAACTTTGCATGTATGTGCGGAAGCTATGTAATACTGTAAGGATTGTCACTACTGCAGTGGAGTACTCCGTATATTGTAATCCTGTCGTAACTGGCGAGCAGGTGGTATAAAAGAGACCATAGAAATGAAACGGCTACTTTACTAGGTTTGGAGCCCCTTTTGTAGCAATCACTATTAATTTGTTGGTTGATGCTTATTTACTGAGTTTGATTTAATCTGAACTTGTATCGAAATCTTGAGGTTTTGATATAGTGTAAGGTTCTCTTTGCTAAAACATCCTTGTATCATAGTTATGAGTAACAGGTTTCAGTACGAATGAGCATTTCACCGAAAAGGGTTTTCTAGTTTTAAGGACTCTGTGATCTCTCAGTTAAGGTAACCACCCTCGCTGGCGGTTCTCTGTAGCCGGTGAATCCTTCTGAACAACCTCGCTGTTTGTTCATTATTTTGAACATCGTGGTATTATTCAGCTGGATCTCATGTCTAGTTAGATGATCTATTATGCATTAAATTATACATAATCATAGTTTGTTAAGTTTAACGTAGCCGAATCAAAGCAATATAAATAAATTTACCAACTTCGTACTGATTTAATCTCACATCATCGCGTACTATCCTTATTTTATACGGAGTAACCGATTGCAAATTTATAAACAAATACAGCTTATAGCAACTCCAAGTTTTCAATGGTTAAAGCTAGGGATTTGATTGTAATTTTTAGGAATAACAAGCTACTAGTTTGACCATTGGAGTCGACTAATAAATTAGTTTAGCTGTTTTGAGCTAATTTCATTGGTCAATGAAATAATATTAAATTAAATTAAATTTAAAATATTAGTTGACTAATATGATTACATTTAATATCAATATCGTAGCAAACCATTGGGTACTAACTAGCTAGAAAAGAGGATAACTTAAAAAATAATCTATCAATTAGCTTATTGTTGGAGATGCATTTAATAAATTAAACTAGTTTTTAAGTCCAGACAATGCTCTGAGTTAGTACATTAATAATATTCGATCATATTTAGTTATATTATTTGTTTTTGCAATAATAACATGACACGTGCATTAGCTTAGTGGTAAAAGATTTATTATTTAGGATTTATTTACAGCCCTGATCGATCATATCTCTCCATCAACGGAAATTGTCAATAATTAAAGTTTAATTAGGGATGTGTAATGGGAAGGTTTTTCAATGGCTACAAAGAAAAGGTAGCCACCATAATAGTATTCAATCTTGACCATTTATTATTGAGAGACCAATCGTGTCCATTCATTGCTTTGACTTAAAAAAAATAGATAAAAGAAATAAAAAATTTAAAAAACAAAAAAAATATGTTTTTGAAATTAAAAACGGTTTTTCTTTCTTCCTTTGTATTTTTATTTTTTTAAAAAAACTGCCTTTTACCCCAAAAGAATAAAAATGTCCGCAAAACCAGAAAACCTCCATTAAAATCAACAATTACTATCTTTTCTAATTTTTATAAAAAAGTATAATCATTCTTTAAGTCTTTCATCAATTAATGATTGTATTTTAGAAGAAATCATCATCACCCAGTTCATCCATTAATGATAACAATAATAATTATAATAATATCATATCTTCTTTCCACTTGATTTTCTTGAAACTTTAAGAAATAAAATGAGAAGAGCAAACAAGAAGTAAATCATAAAATTAGAAATGAAACAAATTATTGGGTCATGAAAGCTTGAAGAAGCTCTTTTTTTTTAATAGTAGGTTGAAGAAGCTAGAAAATGTATAATTTAATTTACCCGTGTTCCCGTAACTGATTATAAATTGACCTTCCTAATTTGTTATTTCAATTTAATTTAAAACTATTTTTTATGTTTTTATATTTTTAGTCAATTAAATGAATGGTCTGGATTTAATACTAAATATCAATGGTTTAGATTTGAAGATTATAGTGGCTACAGTTTTATTGTAGCCATTGTAAAATTATCCTGTGTAATGCCGTACTAATCTTGCCGTACTTATACAAGTACAAAATAGTTTTCGTCGTGGGTTGACAATTTGACATGGCTAAAGAATAACAGTAAGGACAATATAAGCCGTTTTGAGTTGCCTTGCAACATGGCACATGCTGCTGAGTCAACTCCCACGAGGACTATCTTCGGAGATAACATAGTGTCAATTTTATCTCATTTTTCTTTTTCTAGGGAGAATTAATTTTATCTCATTCTTAAGATATCCCCTTATTCGTTCACAAGTACACAACACATGGAGCTATGGAGTGATGGAAGTCATTTATCTCACCAAAAATAACAAGGTCGGTGTCTTGCGGTAATATTTAACACATCGAATATCGTTTTGACCTATTTAAAATGTTAGTAAAATTTATAAGTGTTGGTCAAGGCAAAGATTAGCAGTAGATGTAGATGTAGATGTAGATGTAGATGTAGTGGTTGGCTAACTTTTTTCGAACATTAAACATATTAATGTTGGAGGGGCAGGGGAGGGAAAGGGGGCAATCGCCAATCGGGCATGTATTCCAATATAAGGAGAGAGGATGAGGAGATTGAATGCGAAGACTTTTTATGCACTAAATGAAAGGAAATACGACATAATGAGTTTCAAAAAAAAAAAAAACGAAATAATGTTAAGAATTAGTACATGTTTATTAATATGACTAGATTAGATTCCGTGCATGCACGGATTGTGACAATTTTTTCACTCAATATTTAACTGAATATCTGCCAAACTACTCTATAGTCATTACATTTTTAACATACTCATTTAAATTTATTCATCTAATATGCATATTTAAAATGCTAATATGGTAATTTGATCAAAATATTGAGTGATATATTTTCTATTATAATATAACGATTTGACTACATATTACTAATTTAGAATAATTATTATTACGTCGTAGCTATTATTGCCATAATACTTAATTTTGTTTCCATACATAAATAATTAATAAAAATAAAATAAAATAGATACACTTTTTTGGGAAAAAATCGCACCAAGAATTGACACGTGTAATTCCTGATATCTCTTTTAGCATATACTACGTAGTAATAGATGCGACTTTGAATGAGGTTTTAAATTGCTTGGCGCGTTGTAATTTCGTAGATGAATTGAAATAGTCTTCCAGAAAAGTGAAACCAATCTTCACTAGTTTACTTACTTGCATGCTCATGTATTAATATAATCGTATTTTTTTATAAGTTGATTCCATAAAATATAAAAATTCCAACCTAAGCATGATTTGAAACACTTGACTCCATTAAACTACTACCGTAGTATGATATCATCTTAGATTAAATACTGGGGTAGTTTCATCCGTACATGAAGTTTGTACTTGGGAAGTTGGGGTACACCGTACATGTCTTGGATTAAACTAATTGAATTGATTTCTCCTCCCCTGGAGAAAACTCGCAATATAATTTATATTGTACGGAGTATACGTACTCCGGTATTATTTGTATGGGTTGACTTCAAGGCTCGTGGTCTAGCAATTACATGACATCACAAGCATTAGAATATTGCTCTTTACTCAATATTAAAATTATAAATAAAATAAAAATTACCATTCAATAAAATAAGTTTCTGAATTAAATTATGTTAAATTAAATGCAGGAAATGGGATGAAGTAAAACATTACGATCATATTTTTTAAATGTGAGAAGTTGTAAGTTGTAACAATGTGACAACTAAGAGATTAAGTCGGGAGGAAACGCCACATGGAGTCATTGCCTCAAATGGGAATATAATAAAAACTGTTTGTTTCCGTATTTTAGTTTAATACGCTCATCTGGACTCGAGCACTCCAAAGATGGTAAAGGAAAAAGAACTATGGATGTTTTTCTTTTGCTGATTAAGAAAAATATAAAATGTGAATGTCGTATAACTTTGAAAATGAATATGCATTTTCTTGAAAATGTAAGTTGCTGGCAGGTACGGAGTACATCTCTTTAATGATAGATCTAGTGAATGCTGATTATTGAAGATATATCAGAATATTATTGATTGATGCTAGCTTTTTGAGTTATGCGTTGCACACTGGTTAATTACTCAATAATATTAATACTACATTTTTTTTATTTTAAGGCCACTTGATATATTATTGAATTCTAGTAAACTAGTAATACACGTAAGTACATCTGCTCCAATTTCTTTATCCCAAATAAAGCAGTGGAGAATTTAGGTCAAGAATCCTACCTAAATCACGCATCAGTGGAAATTTTAGGCCATTGATTCGTGAGTTATTTACCCGTGTAAAATGTCTGGACTATGAACATATGTGTACCATTCTCTTTATGTATCAAAATCTTCATATATAAAAACAATTGTCGTGTTGTATTAAAATAACGCAACTACAAATATAAAACAACCGTATGATATATTTTATATGGAGTATATAAATAAAAATGTGTACTAATTATTAATTTTAACTTTTAAAATAAAATAAAAGAACATTTTAAAGCTCTTTTAACATTATGATTTCTTTGAAAATTATTAGGTGCACCCGAGTGCACCGTGCATCCAAGGATATTTTTATGTCCATGGGTAACCTCTCTCCCATTTTCTCATCACATGTAAGGGGAAAATGTGAGGGGGTATATGTACACTCGGGTGCATCTAATATGTTTTATGATTTCTTTAGTAATCAACAAAATTTAAGAACATATCTCATTGCTCTTTCTTTTAGAGTACGTATAGTGATGGTTATGCATTCATGGTTTGATTTGCTTGCATATATTTCCTTTAATTTACAAAATAAGTTAAATAGGTGACTGAGTATGATTTATTTAGTACTCCGGGATACACGAATACTCTGTATAATTTAAGTCGTCATTTTATAAACCACAAATCCTAATTCCAATACCGTTATTTCATCTTGACATTTAACTTCATGTACCAGACGAGCTTATTTTTTTTTTTTGGTTCTACTACGAGGAGTTCCCACTGCCTTCGGCGAGGTAATCTCCCGTGGGAGTTTGCATGGGTACCTCGATGGGCAGCATCCCTCCCAGTTGAGATTTTTTCCATTCCCAAGGCTCGAACCCGAGACCTTGGTTAAGGAGCAAGAGGCCCTTAACCACTCATGCTAACCTCAATTGGTACCAGACGAGCTTATGACATAACTGAAATTGGTATAACATAATATATTAATTGCTAAGTTTACCTCATCTAAACATAGAGTTTGATTATTCCGTTACAAAAAAGTCCCTTAGAGTATGATTAAATTTTAGGTTTTATATACATCACACATTCACACCTAATCACCTAAAAGTCTAGCACCATCATGTAGTTTTGCTTTGATATCTAAATCGATCATGTAGTTTAACTTTGTAGTTGTATTTCTTTTGGATCATTTTGATTTCTCATAACTTAAATACCTTTTAGAAACGGGAAAAACGGGGTACAAAGGAAACTTATGGTACCTTTTTTTCAAGGGTGAAGGGGACATGGATGTTAACCATTTCTAATGTTGCTTTCACCTTGACATTGGCATATCATCACTAATACATTGTTGGCCTTGGCCAATTGGACCTAGAACATATTAGGTGCACCTGGGTATGTGGTACACCATCTCACATTCCCCCCCCCTACATATGATGAGAAAATATTCACCCATGAGCATAAAAATACCCTTGGATGCACGGTACACCCGAATGCACCTAATAATTTTCAGTTGGTCTTACCCACAAATGATCATATTGCTACAAAATAGTCGTAGTTATAACTTATAACACAACCTTAACCAAATTCGTTCATACGTCCCCTCCGGCCTCCACGTACTACATTGTCATTAGTCCACCGGACCACCGGAGTGAAACACTTACACGATGCAAATGTTCTTGTCGGATTTTGTGGGCTGTTATGGTGTATACATACATAGATGATAGATCCACGACGTAGTAAAACTTTTTGTGGTTGCCAGGGGCGAAGCCAGATCTTTTGTACAAGGGGGGTTAAATTTTTTTTCGGGAGTACTTATCTAATTCCCTAAAATTAAGTATTAAAACGTAACGTATTCTCTATTTCCATTGAATAATACTTTATGAGAAATCTAAAGCACTAAAACAATAAAATGTAATGAAAACAATAAAAGAAGTTTGAGAAACGAATATAAGTTCATAATGGATTTCGTAAACAAAGAAGTCACTAGAATCGAACATGTAACCTGCATTTTGACAGCTAGCAATTCATACCAACTCAGCTAAGAGAGAAGAAATAATTCATTAATGCAACTTTTATTTTCTATTCTGTAATCTTAAGGGGGTCATGTCCTACCTTGGGCCGCACGTAGCTTCGCCCAAACTACTGATTGCACATTCCGTCTAACCAATGTAGGGTGCCGACCTTGCAGGTTTAAATTTCGAAAGCCTGTACATCTTTTCTGTCCACAACAATAACAAAAAACTGCTCCACACCTGTAATCACAAATACGCCAAATAGATGAATGGATTATATACCACCAATTACCAAAACAGATCAATTTTCATATCCCTAGAATAAGCCGGGAATTAAAGGGGTTTATTCCCTTGATTTTACTCCCTACAGGGGGTAGGGAATTAAAATGGGAATTGGGATAACAAATGAAACAACCAATTTGCCATTAACAAAACGAAAAGGGAGGAAGATTGTCAAGGATTTTTTTAGTATTTTTGATATTTTGTTCATAATCAACTCCCAAGCGATTCCCATAATTAAACAAACAAGGGAAATGTCTATATTTTCTTCAAATTTCCAATCTTTTTCCCACCCTTTATTTCAAATTCTCATTCTCACATACCAAATATCCGGTTAGCAAACTTTTCAATGTGGACTAGTACTACACTACTAGTCTACTACTCACACATGTACGGTTGTACATAGGAGAAATTGTTAAGATATGTTAAGATATTAGATATTATTCTGTGAATATTCTGTAGAGTCCTAACTATGGTAAGTTACCTAATGTGTACCTAGGGTTTAGGTAACTGAGTTGTACTATATATACGTGTGTTATTAATGAGAATGATACGAGATTGCACAATATTTGACATGGTATCAAGAGCCTAGGTTAAAAACCCTAGATTTTTTTTTTTCCGCACGAGTTTGAGAGAGTTTGAGAACAGCGAATTCCTTCGCTTGTTGAGTACTGCGTTCTGAGGAGTTACAAATTCCTAGGGCATAACAATGGGTAATGACGAGGAGCCACCACAAAAGACAATCGCCGCCGCCGTCGATCTGGACTACTATCTTGGGTCAGGTGACGGCCCCGGTATTGTCATCACCCCTGTAAAACTTCGAGGAGCGTCGAACTACGATGAGTGGGCCAAAGCGGTTCGTCGCTCGATGATTTCAAAATTCAAATTTGGTTTTCTTGATAGGTCTGTGAAGGAGCCCATTACGGACGAGACGAAGATGAAACATTGGATTGCGGTCAATTCGATGGTGGTGTCTTGGATCACAAACACCATTGACGAGAGTTTGCGTTCAAATCTGGAGGACTTTGATATTGCTCACGAGTTGTGGAGTCATTTGAGGACGCGGTACTGCGTCGTGTCGGGCACCAGGGTCTGCCATATTAAGATGGCTCTGAGTGGTTGCAAGCAGGGCACGTCTGAGGGCGTCATGGAGTACTATGGCCGCTTGTCGAAGGTATGGAAGGAGTACGTACAGTATGCACGAGTTCCCAAGTGTGTATGTGCGGGTTGTACGTGTAATATAGCGAAGCAGGTGGGGGACATTCACGATGAAGATCGTCTGCACTATTTCCTAATTGGCCTGGATGATCACTATGAAGCCATTTGTGCACAACTGTTAGCACGATCGCCGTTGCCAGGACTCGACGAGGCGTACCAGACGGTTATGAATACCGAGACCATGCGCGCCAAGGCTGCGAGAGGTCCGGAGAGTGTCATGGCGTTCAAGGTCGAGACTAAGGCTCGGTCGAGGTCGGGAGATGTCAGTGGCAGATTTTGTGGTCATTGCAATCGTGAGGGTCATGAGGAAGAAACTTGTTATCAGCTGATTGGATTTCCTGAATGGTGGGATGAGAAGAAACGAGGTGGACGAGGGCCTGGTCGAGGAGGCAGGACGTCGATTAGAGGAGGCAGAGTAGCTCGCGGGGCAGCGTCGTCGACCAGTGGTGTCGCTCGTGCCAATGCCGTGAGCAATGCCACAGGAGGGGCGACAACCACTGTGACGAGTGGAGACGGATCGCAGGGTGCAGTGACGACAACCAATCATGAGCTTGTTGGGGTGACGAAGGAGCAAGTCCAGCAAATAGTTGACATCTTGTCACGACCTTCAAACAAGTTGCAAGGTAATCTTGATTTACGTTGGATTGTTGACAGTGGGGCATCACGTCATGTGACGGGTGATATTTCAATCCTGAGAAATATCAAGACATCAAGAAATCAACAGGTTGTGTTGCCGGACGGTCAACCTGCAAATTCAAACCAATATGGTTCGGTGGTCTTGGAGGATGGTTTCGTGCTCGATAATGTTCTATTTGTGCCTAAATTGAACTGCAATTTAATTTCTGTAACTCAATTAAGTGACGAATTACATTGTGCTGCTCAATTTACTAACAAAATGTGTGTTCTTCAGGACCGCTCGACGAGGATGGTGATTGGCGTAGGTGATCGACAGGAAGGACTATATTTTTTCCGTGGGGCTCCAAAGGTTCGTGTGCTAGCAGTGGAGTGTGTGGTCGACTTGTGGCATCAACGGATGGGGCATCCGTCGGAAAAAGTGTTGCAGTTACTTCCTCATGTGAGTCATAAGATTAGGAAGAATAAAACAATTTGTGATGTATGTCCGCGGGCGAGACAATGTAGGGAGAGTTTTCCAGTTAGTGTTAGTCGTGCTAGTCGCACATTTGAATTGGTTCATCTTGATTTATGGGGACCCTACAAGACTCCCTCGTCTTGTGGGGCAAAGTATTTTTTTACCATTGTTGACGATTATTCTAGAGGTGTGTGGATTTATTTACTGAGTAATAAAATGGAAGTTGCATCGATATTTCTTAATTTTGTTGCCATGATTAAGTGTCAGTTTAATAGATCCCTTCGAGTAGTACGCAGTGATAATGGTACTGAATTCAATTGCTTACAAAATTATTTTCGTCAACATGGGATTCTGTTTGAGTCGTCGTGTGTTGGGACGCCTCAACAAAATGGGAGAGTCGAGAGAAAACACCAACATATTTTGAATGTTGGGAGGGCGTTACTTTTTCAAGGAAATCTTCCAATAAAATTTTGGGGGGAATGTATTTTGGCCGCCTGTTACTTGATAAACCGTACACCTACCCCGATCCTTGACAATAAAACACCTTATGAGATGTTGTTTGGTAAACCACCATCGTATGTGCCTATCCGCGTGTTTGGGTGTCTGTGTTATGCATATAATCTCCGGTGTAAAGGGGATAAGTTTGAGTCTCGGAGTCGCCGATGTGTGTTTTTGGGTTATCCGTTTGGCAGGAAGGGATGGCAACTTTATGATCTAGAGACACATGAGTTCTTCGTCTCACGGGATGTCAAGTTTCATGAAGGGACGTTTCCTTTTGTAGATGAATCGGATGTGTTGCCACTGGTGCATGATGGTCATGGGGGGCTTGACCATTGGAGTTTGGATGAGAGTGGGACTACGGGTCCTGAGACCGTGTCGTCGCCTGCAGGTGATACTGAGGGAGTGTTGTCGCATCCGGGAGCTGATGAGGGGGTGTCATTGACCAGTGGCGACGACAGGGGAGTGTCGTCGCCTGTGAGGGAGGAACAACAACATGAAACACCTAGTCGAGTGGATTCAGACGTCGTCTCCTCACAGACAGGTGTAGAGGAGACGACGGGTAGTGACGAGAGTGAGACAAGGCAGTGTGTGGAGGATACGGAGTTAGGAAGGGGGAAGCGTGCGAAGTTTCCGTCGACAAAGCTGAAAGACTGTGTGATACATACAATACGGGAAAAATATAGTACTTCCGACAAAACACCTACGGCGTCATCACTCTCAGGTACTCCTTATCCTATCACATATTTTGTTAATTATGAGCGTTTTTCGTCAAAGCACAGGCATTATATAGCAGCATTGCAAGAAGGGCAAGTTCCTAAGAGTTTTAAACAAGCGATGCAGCATGAGGGGTGGCGTCAGGCAATGGCTGCTGAAATCGACGCGTTGGAGGAACAGGGGACATGGACGTTGGAAAATTTACCGGAAGGGAAGAAAGCACTGGGGAGTAAATGGGTGTATACTGAGAAGCGTGATGAGGATGGGAATTTGTTGAGACTGAAGGCTCGATTGGTATGTTTAGGGAATCATCAGGAGGAAGGGTTGGATTATAATGAGACATTTGCTCCCGTCGCGAAGATGGCGACAGTTCGAACTTTCCTAGCTGTCGCAGCTGTCAAACAGTGGGACGTGCATCAGATGGACGTCCACAATGCGTTCTTGCACGGTGACTTGGAGGAAGAGATCTATATGAAGATTCCTCCTGGATTCCAGAAGAATCACTCTGACAAAGTGTGTCGAATGAGAAAGTCGTTGTATGGGTTGAAACAAGCACCTAGATGTTGGTTCCAGAAGTTGTCGACGGCATTGACGCACTATGGATTTCGACAGTCGCTGTCCGATTATTCGCTCTTTACTCTGTCTAAAGGTACGTTGCAGCTGAGTGTGCTCATTTATGTGGACGACATGATTATCGCGGGAAATAACAAGTTTGCGCTTGAGAGTTTTAAGGCATACTTGAAGGAGTGTTTTAAAATGAAAGACCTCGGGGCTCTGAAGTACTTCCTTGGGTTAGAGGTGGCACGAAGTAGTCAAGGGTTCTATGTATGTCAGAGAAAATATGCCCTCGACATCATCTCAGAGGCCGGATTGTTGGGAGCAAAGCCTGTGGACTTTCCCATGGAACAGAATCATAGGTTGGCATTGGCAGACGGGCCAGACCTGTCGGACGGTGAGCAGTATAGGCGTCTGATCGGACGTCTGGTTTATTTGGCTGTCACGCGACCAGACGTTGCCTACTCTGTACATGTCCTATCTCAATTTATGCAAGCACCAAAGGAGGCACATTGGGAAGCAGCTTTGCGAGTAGTGAGATATTTGAAGAAGTGTCCGGGTCAAGGTATACTACTTCGGTCGGACAGTGCGTTGCAGTTGGAGGGGTGGTGCGACTCGGATTGGGCAGGGTGTCCAATGACGCGTCGGTCGGTGACTGGATGGTTTGTGTCACTTGGTATGTCGCCAGTTTCTTGGAAGACCAAGAAACAGCATACTGTTTCTCGGTCGTCTGCTGAGGCAGAATATCGGTCGATGGCAGCTCTGACGTGTGAGTTGAAGTGGTTGAAACAACTACTACGCGACTTGGGGGTGACACACGACCAAGGCATGAGGATGTATTGCGACAGTCAGTCTGCGTTGCATATTGCACAGAATCCGGTGTTCCATGAAAGGACAAAACACATCGAGTCAGATTGTCATTTCATTCGAGATGCAATCAAGGAAGGGATCATCAGTCCGTCGTACGTGTCGACGAAGGTTCAGTTAGCAGATATCTTCACCAAAGCGTTGGGGAAGGCGCAATTTGAGTTTTTTTTGAACAAGATGGGCATTCGAGATCTACATGCTCCACCTTGAGGGGGGGTGTTAAGATATGTTAAGATATTAGATATTATTCTGTGAATATTCTGTAGAGTCCTAACTATGGTAAGTTACCTAATGTGTACCTAGGGTTTAGGTAACTGAGTTGTACTATATATATACGTGTGTTATTAATGAGAATGATACGAGATTGCACAATATTTGACAGAAATTCTTTATGCCAAATTATCACCAAAATCATAAAACAAATTAGAGAAAGTATTTGGTTATTGATTCTACAGTTTCGCAAGGCCATACTATCTAGATAAGTAGTTATAGATTGAATCAATTAGTAAGTAATTAAACTCTTGTTATATTAATTACGAAGTACTTCGTATAAGTTAAGGAGCTGAGGCATTTAGATTCATCAACATCATACCTTCCCCCTCTCGTTCATCTTTACTCAATGTCTGATACATAGCACACTCAATGCCATGATGCCACCCAACCTTACACTTTGCGCAAAACAATCGAAAGCAACTAGGGCATTCCGATCTTGTCACCGTCGTCTCACTCTCATCATCCACCAACAACAACACAGAACAATCCTTAAATGGGCAATAGAACTTCTGTGTGGCCACTATTGTAGACTCGCATAAAAGTTTACCCCATCGAACAAAAGCCTCAAATGTGAGTATCTCCTTACAATGCTCTGGATCTAACATTCCAAAACAATTAGGAACCGGGCAACCGACTTGAGAAGCACCTTCTTCAAGCTTGGAACCCACATAGCTTTTCATACAACCGTAACAATAGTAATGTGAGCATCCCTTTATCCAAAAACGACTCTTCTTGTGGCTTTGAGTCTGTGCATATCTCACAAACAAACGTCATTTCTATAATGTAATCACTCTTTTCATCCGATATTTCATCATTCTTCTCCTCCGTTATCTTCACCCCGGATAGCTAAATTTTTTTTAAAAATAACATAATAAAGAAAAATCTACAAGCTTCTCAAGGAAGCTAACCTAAAACTTCTCAAGGAAGCCAACTCATAGGAATAAAATTCACTGAATTGGCTATATGCATTTAATTAATGGATTACTAGTCTATATGCACGCGATGCGTGCGAATATAAGAAACAGATTTGTATTTTTACATTTAAACCTGAATATGTAAAAAAATATAATATACTCCCCCCGCAGGCCCGGTCCTGACATTTTGAGGGCCCTAGGCAAAATAAGGGATTTGGGCCCCTTCCAAAATAATACGTCTTTAACTGAAATAATATCTTTTTTTTTTTGTGAAATCCATTATATTGTTGAATTCAAATCAATAAAAACTTACTATATCTCCATTGCAGGATCCTAGAATTTCAAAATCCGGCTCTAGTCGATTTCTTGAAATATTTCAATAAAATAAATACTCACTTAATTACAAAATAATTAATATGGGTAAAGAGATATTTTTTTGAAAATAAAGGTTCATTTTGAGCATATAAAAATATCAATTAATTTTGTCTTCATTAAAATGCTTATCTATTTTAAAACTTATAAACCCATAGTCCATCAAATAAGCATTTTTTTGCTCACATATAGTTATACACTAGTGGAAAAAGGCTTATTTGCATCCCCGCATTTGCCACGCCATTCTAAACATGTGACGCAAATGACAATTTTTAGCATAAAATTTAGTCATTTGCGTCGCAGCTTTGTTAAACTGCGACGCAAATGACTCTAGGATGCCCCCCAGAGTCATTTGCGTCGCAGATTAGTAAAACTGCGACGCAATTAACTCAATCAAGTGCGTCGCAGATTTACTAATCTGCGACGCAAATGACTCTGGGGGGCATCCTAGAGTCATTTGCGTCGCAGTTTAGTAATTCTGCGACGCAAATGATGTTTTGTATTTTTTCTAAAATGCGATATTCCACAGCGCGCGACCTAAATTGAAACCCAATTGCAAAAGCTTCACCCCTCACTGCTTCAATTCCTTCCTCCAACTTCCTCGGCCTTCCTCGTCCTCCGCCGTCAACCTCGTCCTCCGCCGTCAACCTCCGTCTTCCTCGACCTGCTGTTCGTCTTCCTGCCGCGTCAACCTCCTCTTCGCACAGCTCATTGTCCTCCAACTTCCTGCTCGTCGCCGCCCCCTGATCGTCGTTCAACCCCCGGCCTCTTCACAGGTCACTGTCGCCGCTGCTTGCTAACGCCGTCGGCTGCCACGCCGCTGGCCCTCCTCTCTTCAATTGCTCCATCGATTAATTAGGTACATTTAAATTTTATTTTGTGGATATTATTTAATTGAATTTTAATTGTGCATTTTAATTATAATTGTGGATATTATGTTTGAATTTTAATGGTACATTTTAGTTGAATTTTAAGATTGAATTTTAATTGTGGATATTATTTAATTGAATTTTAATTGTGCACATTTAAGATTTAGGTTTTGTTGAATTTTAATTGTAGTTTTTGGTGAATTGTAATAGTTGGTTTTGTTGAAATTATTTGTTTATTACAATTAGGTTTTGTTGAATTAAGGTTATGAAATGAATTTTTGGGTTTGTTTAGGTTTATGAGATGGTTTGTGTAGGTTATGAAATGATGTTTTGGGTTTGCTACAAAATTCGGGTTTGTGAATTTGTGATGTGAAATGAATTGTACTATGGGAACTTGTTATTAGTTATGGTAGATTTTGTTGGAAGCCATGGATTTATAATGATATGAATAGCCTAGTTTATATTCTAACCTTTGACAAAATTTGGTCATATTGTTTTATCTTTAGTGGTTGAAAATGGATCGGAGTTGGATGTATGGTAGTAAACGATTTTCTACAAGGTTCTTACAAGGGATTCAAGAGTTCATTAAGGTTGCCTTGAAACATCAATCAGAACATGAATCAAGTTTAATTCTGTGTCCTTGTTGTGATTGCAATAATTCAAGGGGGTATCGGGATATTGATGATATTGTTGATCACATAGTTCGTCGCGGTTTTAAGGGTAACTACACGACGTGGACATGGCATGGTGAGAGCATAGATCATGGGGCAAGTTCTAGTATGCCGAGCTCGAGTCAGCATAATCATTGTGATAATGGTGATGATAATGAAATTGAGGATGATATTGGTGTTGAAAGTGAGGAAGAAGAGGAGAAAGATAGGATAGATGATATGATGCATGATGTGGAAGACCATCATTTCGTTGAGCGTCCCCATATGTATGATAGTATAATCAAAGCTTCCGCAACACCATTATATCCTGGTTCTACACAAACTGTACTTGGTGCCGTCATCGAATATTTCAACTTAAAGGTGGAAAACGGTTGGACCAACAAGAGTTTTTCACAGTTTTTGGAGGCCACGTCTGGTAATCTTCCTGAAGGAAACAAACTTCCAAGGTCTAACTATGAGGCCCAGAAGCTTATGTGTCCTTTGGGTATGGATTATGAGAAGATACACGCGTGTCCAAATGATTGCGTGTTGTATCGAAAGCAGTATGCAAATCTGCATGAGTGTCCAAGATGCGGATTGTCCCGTTACAAGATCGTGGAGAATGATGCAACATCAACTAAGAAGAAACCTTCTCCGGCTAAGGTGCTTTGGTATCTTCCAATTATACCAAGATTTAAGCGCCTTTTCTCAGAAGAGAAAACTGCAAAACTCTTGAGGTGGCATGCCGAGGGGAGGAAGAAAGATGGGTTAATGAGGCATCCTGCTGATTCTCCACAATGGAGGAACATTGATCGAAAGCACAAGGTCTTTAGGGAAGAAGTTCGGAATCTCAGGCTTGGTCTTTGCACGGATGGAATGAACCCATTTGGGACACTTAGTACCCAATATAGCACTTGGCCGGTTCTTCTCACCATATACAATTTGCCTCCTTGGTTATGCATGAAGCGTAGATACATCATGTTGTCGCTCTTAATCTCTGGGCCTAAACAACCCGGAAATGACATAGATGTGTATCTAGAGCCACTCATTGAAGATTTGAAATTGTTGTGGGATGAAGGGGTGTTGATGTTTGATGCATACACCAAAACCAATTTCACTTTACGTGCCATGATTTTTTGTACGATAAATGATTTCCCGGCTTATGGAAATTTGTCAGGGTATTCTGTAAAGGGAAAGAAGGCATGTCCAGTTTGTCATGATGATTTGGTCTCGAGGCGCCTAAAATTTTGTGGGAAAGATGTGTACATGGATTACCGGATGTATCTTCCTGAAGATCATCCATTTCGAAAAGAGAAGGAAGCTTTTAATGGAGAATTGGAGATGAGAGAAGCTCCTGCCCCCTTATGTGCGTGTGAGGTTTATGAACGGGTTAAAGACATTGAGACAGAGTTTGGTAAGCCTTATAAAGGTCAGCCAAGTGGTGGTTACAAGAAGAGGTCTATCTTTTGGGATCTCCCATATTGGAGAGATTTGGAAGTTAGGCATTGTTTGGATGTAATGCATATTGAGAAAAATGTTTGTGATGCCATTGTTGGGACATTGTTGAATATGCAAGGGAAAACGAAGGATGGGCCTAAAGTTAGACAAGATATGGCTGCTATGGGTCGCTCCGAGTTGGCACCTCAAGAAAGGGGAAAACGCTGGTACCTTCCCCCAGCTTGTTTCACCTTGTCTAAAAAGGAGAAAGTTAGCTTTTGTGAGTCTTTGCATGGCTTAAAGGTCCCTGCCGGTTACTCTTCAAATTTTCGTAGACTTGTGTCCATGTCTGACTTGAAATTAGTTGGAATGAAATCTCATGATTGTCACGTGTTGATGCAACAATTGCTGCCGGTTGCAATTCGAGGGATATTGCCGCCACAAGTGAGGTATACCATTACAAGATTGTGTTTCTTTTTCAACACAATTTGTAGCAAGGTGATCAATCCAACAATACTGGATGATTTGCAGGCTGATGTACTTGAGACCATGTGTCGGTTTGAAAAGTATTTTCCGCCATCATTCTTTGACATGATGCCTCATTTGATTATTCATCTTGTTCGTGAAATTAAGCTTTGTGGGCCAGTTTGTATGAGGTACATGTATCCCTTTGAACGGGAAATGGGTACCTTGAAAAATAGAGTGATGAATCCGGCCAAACCTGAAGCTAGTATTGTCCAACGAACCGTCGCGGAGGAAGTTGCTGCATGGGTTTCTCAATATATGGCACGTTTGAAAGAAGTTGGAGTACCAAAGTCTAGACATGATGGGAGACTTGGGGGTCAAGGTACAATTGGCAAGAAAAGGATATCAATCAGTTCTAAAATGATGTGTAAGGTTGAGCTGATTGTGGTGCAAAGTCTTAGTGAAGTCCATCCATACGTGGCTGAGCACATGAACTTTCTTAGAGAGCAATATCCTTCAAAAAATGGTCCTCAACTGATAAAAGAGCATAATCGTTCATTCCTCACATGGTTCAAGCGTCGAGTGATGGATCAATTTTCCGACACGCCTAATGAGGTATCTGACATGGTGAGATGGTTGGCATATGGTCCTAAATGTCAAGTCATATCTTATGAGGGGTACGACATCAATGGCTATTCTTTTTACACGAAGCGACAAGATGACAAAACGACGATGCAAAATAGTGGTGTTACGGCAATATGTTTGTCTTCAGAGTATGCTAGTGTAAAAGATAGAACACTTGTAGATAAGACGAACTCTTACTATGGAGTCATTGAAGAAATATTAGAGTTGGAATATAAGTATTTTAAGATTCCTCTATTCCGGTGCAAGTGGGTTGATATTAGTCGCGGTGTCAAAAAGGATGAACATGGGTACCTGACACTTGTAAACTTTAGTCGAGTTGGGCATCTTGCAGATCCTTTCATATTAGCATCACAGGCAAAACAAATCTTTTACATGGTTGACCCTGCCGATCGTAGTTGGTCAGTTGTTCTGGAAGGCAAAAGAAGAATACTTGGCGTTGAGGATGTAGATGATGAAGAAGAGTATGATGAGCAGTTTAATGAGATTCCACCTTCCTCCTGGCATATCCCTCAAATGATTGACGATGTTGACATGAGTTATACACGCCGAGATCATGATGAAGGATTTTATGTTGAAAAAGAGAAATAGTGAGATAGGTACTATTTTGGCAACTATTTTTTCACCAAGTTAATTTGTAGATTAGTTAAAAGTTGGGTTCGAAAATGTCATTTTTGCCTAAATATGTACTATAACGACCCAATTACCCTTAAATGTGGAATAATAGATTAGTACGAGGCTTAGAAAGTTATAACTATGCATATGAGACATGTAATAAGTTTGAAAACATTCCTTAGGTTCTTTGGTTCAAAGTTGGGTTCGAAAATGTCATTTTTGCCTAAATATGTACTATAACGACCCAATTACCCTTAAATGTGGAATAATAGATTAGTACGAGGCTTAGAAAGTTATAACTATGCATATGAGACATGTAATAAGTTTGAAAACATTCCTTAGGTTCTTTGGTTCAAAGTTGGGTTCGAAAATGTCATTTTTGCCTAAATATGTACTATAACGACCCAATTACCCTTAAATGTGGAATAATAGATTATTACGAGGCTTAGAAAGTTATAACTATGCATATGAGACATGTAATAAGTTTGAAAACATTCCTTAGGTTCTTTGGTTCAAAGTTGGGTTCGAAAATGTCATTTTTGCCTAAATATGTACTATAACGACCCAATTACCCTTAAATGTGGAATAATAGATTAGTACGAGGCTTAGAAAGTTATAACTATGCATATGAGACATGTAATAAGTTTGAAAACATTCCTTAGGTTCTTTGGTTCAAAGTTGGGTTCGAAAATGTCATTTTTGCCTAAATATGTACTATAACGACCCAATTACCCTTAAATGTGGAATAATAGATTATTACGAGGCTTAGAAAGTTATAACTATGCATATGAGACATGTAATAAGTTTGAAAACATTCCTTAGGTTCTTTGGTTCAAAGTTGGGTTCGAAAATGTCATTTTTGCCTAAATATGTACTATAACGACCCCATTACCCTTAAATGTGGAATAATAGATTAGTACGAGGCTTAGAAAGTTATAACTATGCATATGAGACATGTAATAAGTTTGAAAACATTCCTTAGGTTCTTTGGTTCAAAGTTGGGTTCGAAAATGTCATTTTTGCCTAAATATGTACTATAACGACCCAATTACCCTTAAATGTGGAATAATAGATTATTACGAGGCTTAGAAAGTTATAACTATGCATATGAGACATGTAATAAGTTTGAAAACATTCCTTAGGTTCTTTGGTTCAAAGTTGGGTTCGAAAACGTCATTTTTGCCTAAATATGTACTATAACGACCCAATTACCCTTAAATGTGGAATAATAGATTATTACGAGGCTTAGAAAGTTATAACTATGCATATGAGACATGTAATAAGTTTGAAAACATTCCTTAGGTTCTTTGGTTAAAAGTTGGGTTCGAAAATGTCATTTTTGCCTAAATATGTACTATAACGACCCAATTACCCTTAAATGTGGAATAATAGATTAGTACGAGGCTTAGAAAGTTATAACTATGCATATGAGACATGTAATAAGTTTGAAAACATTCCTTAGGTTCTTTGGTTCAAAGTTGGGTTCGAAAATGTCATTTTTGCCTAAATATGTACTATAACGACCCAATTACCCTTAAATGTGGAATAATAGATTAGTACGAGGCTTAGAAAGTTATAACTATGCATATGAGACATGTAATAATTTTGAAAACATTCCTTAGGTTCTTTGGTTCAAAGTTGGGTTCGAAAATGTCATTTTTGCCTAAATATGTACTATAACGACCCAATTACCCTTAAATGTGGAATAATAGATTATTACGAGGCTTAGAAAGTTATAACTATGCATATGAGACATGTAATAAGTTTGAAAACATTCCTTAGGTTCTTTGGTTAAAAGTTGGGTTCGAAAATGTCATTTTTGCCTAAATATGTACTATAACGACCCAATTACCCTTAAATGTGGAATAATAGATTAGTACGAGGCTTAGAAAGTTATAACTATGCATATGAGACATGTAATAAGTTTGAAAACATTCCTTAGGTTCTTTGGTTCAAAGTTGGGTTCGAAAATGTCATTTTTGCCTAAATATGTACTATAACGACCCAATTACCCTTAAATGTGGAATAATAGATTATTACGAGGCTTAGAAAGTTATAACTATGCATATGAGACATGTAATAAGTTTGAAAACATTCCTTAGGTTCTTTGGTTCAAAGTTGGGTTCGAAAACGTCATTTTTGCCTAAATATGTACTATAACGACCCAATTACCCTTAAATGTGGAATAATAGATTATTACGAGGCTTAGAAAGTTATAACTATGCATATGAGACATGTAATAAGTTTGAAAACATTCCTTAGGTTCTTTGGTTAAAAGTTGGGTTCGAAAATGTCATTTTTGCCTAAATATGTACTATAACGACCCAATTACCCTTAAATGTGGAATAATAGATTAGTACGAGGCTTAGAAAGTTATAACTATGCATATGAGACATGTAATAAGTTTGAAAACATTCCTTAGGTTCTTTGGTTCAAAGTTGGGTTCGAAAATGTCATTTTTGCCTAAATATGTACTATAACGACCCAATTACCCTTAAATGTGGAATAATAGATTATTACGAGGCTTAGAAAGTTATAACTATGCATATGAGACATGTAATAAGTTTGAAAACATTCCTTAGGTTCTTTGGTTCAAAGTTGGGTTCGAAAACGTCATTTCAGGAGCTTGGTTGTGCTTTCTTTGTTGCTTAATCTTTAAAGAACAGTCTGTTTTTGGGTGGGTTTGTGGACCAAAATTTTGCATATTCAAATTCATTCCCCAGCATTTGTACAGAACTGATCCGAACTGACCAGTTCTATGCACTGATCTGCACAGCTCAGATCAGAACTGTGCAGATCAGTGCACAGAACTGGGCAGAACTGATCAGTTCTGTGCACTGATCTGCATAGTTCTGATCTGAGCTGTGCAGATCAGTGCACAGAACTGGTCAGCTCTGATCAGTTCTGTGCACTGATCTGCACAGCTCAGATCAGAACTGTGCAGATCAGTGCACAGAACTGATCAGAACTGACCAGTTCTATGCACTGATCTGCACAGTTCTGATCTGAGCTGTGCAGATCAGTGCACAGAACTGATCAGAACTGACCAGTTCTGTGCACTGATTTGCACAGTTCTGATCTGAGCTGTGCAGATCAGTGCACAGAACTGGTCAGCTCTGATCAGTTCTGTGCACTGATCTGCACAGTTCTGATCTGAGCTGTGCAGATCAGTGCACAGAACTGATCAGTTCTGACCAGTTCTGTGCACTGATCTGCACAGTTCTGATCTGAGCTGTGCAGATCAGTGCACAGAACTGATCAGAACTTTATTTTTATTTTAAAATCCTGCTTTTGAAGGTATGTAATTTTAATGATTTTCCAATGCAGTAGCGTCAGGCATGGATGAAGATCAACACGCAAATTCAGGTCCTTCTAACAAATCACCAAATCAAGTGCCCCAAAAGCAAAAAAAGAAGCCAAGAGGCCCTACAAAAGGAATAAAATATGCCCGGGGTTCCAAGAAAAATTGAATGGGATCACTTGGACCGACCCACAGGGAAATGGGCAACGGATTACAAGAATCACATTGGCGAGATAAGTCGCGCAAAGGTTTCAATATTGATCAGAACCTGGGAAGATGTTTCACAAGGAATAAAAGACACTTTGTGGGAAGACGTCAAGGTAACCGGTTTTATTTTGGAAATTCAGTTGTACATATCTACGTGTCTTTTTCATGTGCTAAAAGACTTTCTTGTTCCTTTTCTTTTTCTTTCATTTAGAGAGAATTTCATATCACAGATGAATCTAAGAAAGAAGTTGTCTTAAAGAGTTGTGATAAGCGTTGGAGGGAATTCAAATCAAGATTGGCGACTGGTTGGATTCGGGGTACAAGGAAAAGGCCAAAAGATGAAAAGATGCCATATGATTTGTATAGTTATATAACTAAGGATATATGGAAGGAATTTGTGAAGATACGTACCTCCGAAGAAGCTGAGGTATAAAAATTATTCTTATTTAAAGTCTTGTTATAATCTAAGTTTTATTTTGTTGTAATAATTTCTTTTACCCCCCTAAAATTAGGAAATAAGTGAGAAAGCAAGACAAAGTCAATCTTTCAACATATATCCTCATCATATGGGACAGAAATCATATGCTGAAATGACAAGTGAATGGCAGAGAAAAGGGTACATTCCCTCAGTTTCTTCGTCATCTGAAGGTTCCTCTGCGTCTACAATTTCTTCAAGTTTGCCGAGTAGGACATGTTTATGGCTTCTTGCAAGATCGAAACCAGATGAGAAAGGAAATCCTTACTTGCCGGATGAGGGCACACAAAAGGTCAAAGAAAATATTGTAAGTTCATTTAACAATTTTGCGTAATGTTGTGATTCCTCTAATTTCATATATGTTCTTAAATATGAAACCAAGTGTTGAACTTTTCTCAAAACCATTTGATTTCATGTAGGATGAATGGAAAAGGAAACAAGATGAAGGGGAATTTGTTCCCAAAAGTGCACGAGATGATGTCTTATCTCGTGCACTTGGTAAGACTAAAGAAGGGAGACCACTAACATTTGGTGGTGGAGTAGGCATCAAAGCTGTGTGGGGGACCGGAGAGCGGCGTAGCTTTCGACGGTATGGAGATGCGGAGATGGAGGAAATGGAAGCAAGAGTGACCAAAAGGGTCAAAGATGAGACAATACAAGAGATGAACTCCAAGATGGATGCCATGGTCATGGAGAAATTTATCACATTTGCTAAAGAACTTGGTGTCCAAATACCAAGCCATATGAGGATAGACGCAAATGTTCATAGTAGTTGTCGTTCCGGGGGTTTAGATCCATTTGCCGACATTACGGTATGATAATTTGTGTTTTTTCAAGTACTTTGTTTCTAGTTAATTCTATTGAACTTTTCTAACATGTTACATTGTATTTGCGTTATTGTTCAAAATAAATAATAAGGAACCTGTCCCGTGCCATCTATACCTGAACATAGGCTCGGAGAAAGTCTTTGTTGCCTATGGTACCATATGTCCAGAGTTGCTCCTTGATCACCACAACGACGTCACGTCCGATAACGTGAAAGTGAGCGTTGATGATTTTGAGCCCGCGTACAAAGAAGCTCCCGTCCCCGTGCCTTCTCAATATATTAAGAAACTTGCTCAAGCTCATGGTACCTTCACTCAGTGGCCAAAACATTTGGTGTCGCTTACGAATGAGGAGGTAACTAACATATGCATGATAATTTGAAGTAGAACTATTATACCATGTATGCTCACTAATATGTATATCGTTATTTGAAAATCATACCTCAGGTAAACAAGCCTACAAGTAAAGAGCCTAAAGGGAAAGGGAACAAAGGGAAAGAGATAGTGGTTGGGGGAAGTGGAACAAAAGCGTCCAACACTAAATCAAAAACCTATTTCCTTGAAAATTATAAAGTGCAAAATTTGAGTGGTAAGTGCAATGTGATGAAAACTATGATGTTGGGATTAAAAGAAGGGGAGCACGTTAAGGTACATTGCACTAAAAGGACATTCAATATGGAAAAGGACTTTGAAATTAGTGTCACCGTTGAAGACACCGATCAACTTCTCTCGGGAGCATGGCTCAATATATCAATAATACAAGTTTTTGCTACGTGAGTTACCTAAATTCATATTTTGCCCCTAAATTTGATTTTTATGATTGTCTTAACGTTCTTACACTCTATATTATAGGGCTTTGAGTGAGTTGTGTTTTCACGATGATTGTCACCCCAATAGTATTGGATTCATGTGCCCGGAGATGATCTCGGCCACCATGTTAAAGTCCGATGCAGATCGAATTCTATTGTACATCACGAGGTCCATGAGTGCACTTAGTTCTAAGACATTCATCTTATGTCCATACTACGAAAAGTATGAAAATTACTTTGAACTTCGTTTTTAATTGATTGTTATAAATTTAACTTTTTTTTTCTAACTACATACGTTTATTGTTTGTATGTAGGAGTCACTGGATGCTTTTAGTTCTTTGCTTGTCTAAACGTGAGGTCTACATATTTGATTCTCAACAGAAGAAGAGAAATTTGATGATTAAGGAGCCACTAAACAAGTAAGTAAAGTATGCATATGAAAATGCCATTTTTGCCAAAATTTTTGCCTTAGGTTCTTTAGTTCAAAGTTGGGTTCGAAAACATCATTTTTGCCTAAAAATGACCTAGGACGACCCAAATAGCCTTAAATGTGAAATAATAGATTGTAAAGGGACTTAGAAAGTTATAACTATGCATATGAGACGTGTAATAAGTTTGAAAACATTCCTTAGGTTCTTTGGTTCAAAGTTGGGTTCGAAAACATCATTTTTGCCTAAAAATGACCTAGGACGACCCAAATAGCCTTAAATGTGAAATAATAGATTGTAAAGGGACTTAGAAAGTTATAACTATGCATATGAGACGTGTAATAAGTTTGAAAACATTCCTTAGGTTCTTTGGTTCAAAGTTGGGTTCGAAAACATCATTTTTGCCTAAAAATGACCTAGGACGACCCAAATAGCCTTAAATGTGAAATAATAGATTGTAAAGGGCCTTAGAAAGTTATAACTATGCATATGAGACGTGTAATAAGTTTGAAAACATTCCTTAGGTTCTTTGGTTCAAAGTTGGGTTCGAAAACATCATTTTTGCCTAAAAATGACCTAGGACGACCCAATTAGCCTTAAATGTGAAATAATAGATTGTAAAGGGACTTAGAAAGTTATAACTATGCATATGAGACGTGTAATAAGTTTGAAAACATTCCTTAGGTTCTTTGGTTCAAAGTTGGGTTCGAAAACATCATTTTTGCCTAAAAATGACCTAGGACGACCCAAATAGCCTTAAATGTGAAATAATAGATTGTAAAGGGCCTTAGAAAGTTATAACTATGCATATGAGACGTGTAATAAGTTTGAAAACATTCCTTAGGTTCTTTGGTTCAAAGTTGGGTTCGAAAACATCATTTTTGCCTAAAAATGACCTAGGACGACCCAATTAGCCTTAAATGTGAAATAATAGATTGTAAAGGGACTTAGAAAGTTATAACTATGCATATGAGACGTGTAATAAGTTTGAAAACATTCCTTAGGTTCTTTGGTTCAAAGTTGGGTTCGAAAACATCATTTTTGCCTAAAAATGACCTAGGACGACCCAAATAGCCTTAAATGTGAAATAATAGATTGTAAAGGGCCTTAGAAAGTTATAACTATGCATATGAGACGTGTAATAAGTTTGAAAACATTCCTTAGGTTCTTTGGTTCAAAGTTGGGTTCGAAAACATCATTTTTGCCTAAAAATGACCTAGAACGACCCAATTAGCCTTAAATGTGACTACTACGTATATAATTGTATTTACATGTGTAAATAAAGTATATAATTGCACTTACATGTAAAATATTCTTTGCATTTACATGTGTAAACAAAGTATATATAATTGCATATTTTATCGAATGTGTAGTGCTTTTCGGAGTTACAAGAGACTAGGTGGACAATCTAAGGGAACTAAATTAACATGGATTCCAGCACAGGTATATATATATATAATTAGTTTATTATTTACCTAAGAAATAAGTTTTTCAAAATTATAACATACAATGTGATAGAAATTTTACTTGTGTTATTTATTTTAATGCATTTAGTGTGCTCAACAACCGGGATCACTAGATTGTGGCTACTACGTCATGCGTTTTATGTACGACATAATAATGAATCATGGTAATAGTCAAGATCTTACTAAGGTATGTTCTCATAAACTACGTACTTTATATAATAAATTGAAGTACACAAAACTATTATATTGATCAATCGTTGATAAATTGAATTATTTACACTTTTTTAGGATTTTTCAAGAACATTGCCCTATTCACCGGAGGAGATTAATGAGGTGAAAGATTTTTGGGCAGATTACTTCATGAACAATGTCGAATTTTTAGCTTAATTTGTAATATGAACTTGATCTCTAGCTAGCTACGTACCTTTGTTGTAATAATTTTATGTTTGTTGTAACATGTTGGTTGATCGATCTATGACGAATTTAATTGCCTTTTATTGGGAACGTTAATTACGTTGTAAAGTTTAGTGACAGGTATTAATTATAAATGTATTCCCGGTATTGGGAATGAAGCGTCTAATTTCAAAGACGATCATGTCGGAATTTCCAACTAAAATATTAAAAAACGAATATTTTTTTAAAAAAAATAAGTCATTTGCAACGCACGTTAGCTCAATGTGCGAGGCAAATGACTTAATTTTTTGGCGCTAAAATTGTCATTTGCAACGCACATTTAGCTAATGTGCGTTGCAAATGACTTTTCAGCACCATGCCTAAAAAGCTATTTGCGTCGCACATTTAGCTAATGTGCGACGCAAATAACTTTTCAGGCATGGTGCTGAAAAGTCATTTGCAACGCACATTAGCTAAATGTGCGTTGCAAATGAACCTTATTTGCGTCGCACATTTAGCTAATGTGCGTTGCAAATGACTTTCAGCACCATGCCTGAAAAGTTATTTGCGTCGCACATTAGCTAAATGTGCGACGCAAATAAGGTTCATTTGCGTCGCACAAATGTGCGACGCAAATGACTTTTAGTCATTTGCGTCGAGAGCTTTTTCCACGCACGATGTGCGACGCAAATGTGCTTAAAAGTGCGATGCAAATGACCCTTTTTCCACTAGTGATATCAATTAGAACTGAGTACTAAAAGTCAAATACTACGTACATAAACTCAACGTAAAACACAAAAATAAAAATATTGACAAAGTCTAAAAAGAAAAGAAAAGAGTTAGTAAGGGGAGTCGAACCCTATACCTCTAGTAAATATCAAAATTTTAGAAACTACTTTCTACCAATGATCCAAGGAAATAACATGTGTTTTTATTGCGTTGTTTATTACTAGTACTAAATTACTGGATAGACAATTACTTTGGGCCCCTTTCCGCCTTGGGCCCTAGGCGGCCGCACCCTTGCCTACCCCCTAGGACCGGGCCTGTCCCTCCGTTTCAAAATGTTTGTTACGTATTCCTTTAATAAATTAATAGTGTTTCAAAATGTTTGTTACATAAAGAATCTTTCTATTTATAAATTTGTTACTATTATTATTTTTTGAGCCAACTTTTATTTCTAATTGGTCCAACTTTTCAACTCAATAAATCTCATGCAACCAAAAGTCACATTATGAAAAGTTAGCAATCTATGTGATTTTTAATTATTGGTTCATTTTGATAATAAAATAATCTTATTGGTTGTTTCAATGATTAGTGGATTGAGGTATATTTTTTAAATAAAAGATGAAAGCAGATTTGCACTATATTCAAAGAGAGTAATAAATGTCAGAATTTGGAAAGATGGAATCAGATTTATGATGGAATCTAAAACATTTAAAATTAAAAAAAATCTTAATTATAAGTTAATAAACATGCCAAAATCTAAATGTAACAAACATTTTGAAACGATGGGAGTAAATACGATGCGCGCGAATATAAGAAACATATAAGTTAGATAGAGTCGAACGCAATGAAATCAATTAGCTAAGTAAAGATTTTATGAGTTTTAATTTTTTTGAGGGTGTTTATAAATAATAATTCTTCGACTCATAAGTTTAACTATTTATTTTTATACCTTAACTATTTTGTTATTCAATTAGTTATGATTTTATTACTTTTAGTTATGTTTTACACTGTTTAGTTAGTACTAAAAAGAATTTGAAAATTTTAATTTTCGAATTAAAAAAAATAATCGAAAAAAATATTTCGAACTTTTTTTTTCCGCAAACAAGAAATTCGAAAAGAAAAATTTTAAGCCTGAAATCCAATTAGTTAAGCTTGAAATCCAATTAGTTAAGCTTGAAATCCAATTAGTTAAGTCTGAAATCAGTTAAGCCTGAAAAAAATCGCAAAAAAAAAAAATATTCAAATTATTTTTTTTCTTAAAAACCGAAAAAAAGAATTAAATGCTGACGTTAGCACATGCGCCAACATGGCTGCCAACGTGGCTTCCAACATGTCTGTTAACAAGGCGGTCTTACAATAAGGCGATCTTACACAAAAGTTTGAGTTACTATGTTATGGATAGAGTTACTATATTATTATCACACTAACTAGTCTACAACTTTGTGACTAAATGACCATCAATAATATTTATAGGTATTATATGTTTGGCATAATTATTATGTATATTATAATGTTCTTTGTTGTCCTCTATATTATTAGTCATAAGAGTTACTATGTTATGATCACGGTAACTATATGATCATAACAATAACTATATTTACAACTCTGCTAGAGTATGTCTATCATTAATATTAAGAGATACTATATTCTTTTTATGTTCTTTTTTTGTACTCTATGTTATTAGTAAGATGAGAAACTATATTATTATGACAGTAACTATATGACTATAACAATAACTATATCTGCAATTTTACGAGTATCTTACCATCATTAATTCTAAGAGTTACTATATGATGCATAATAGGAACTATGTGTTTTATATAGTTACTATGTTATTTTTTCATAATATAATTAAAAATTAAATTATTAACTTAGTTTATATATTATTGATTCAGAAATACAAAAATTATGCATCCAGAATTGGAGTCGTGCAAAGAATAACTTCTGCAAGGAAAACAAAAGTAGGAGAAGAAGAAGAAGAAAATTCTAACAAAACCAAGGACGTGGTAAAGGAAGGAGATGACGCGGACGTGGACGTGCTAGTGGAAGGAAGGGACGTGGATGTGGCGATTGGTATTTTTTTAGTTCAAAAAACATTTGAGTTTAATGTGGTTTATTTAATAGATGCAAATAATTAGAATGTCGTAGCTAAAAACAACTAACCATGTAGTTAATGTTTTTCTTAATTAATGTTCAAGAGTTATAATTACTCTTACTTTTGATATACTTACTCTTTTTTATTTAAGTAATTATATGATATATAGTAGTAACTATATAATGGACGAAGTTACTATATGACCACATTAAACTCAAATGTCTAAAGCATATATATCATATTATTTATTTTACTCCCTCCATTCCCTTTTGTTGTTCCCTTAAGGAATGTTGGGGGTTTTTAAGAAAACTGGAATCTTGAGTTGTATTGGGATATGAGTAATGGTTGGGTGTAAGAATAATGATTGGGTGTAAGAGATTATATATTTAAAATAAAGTAAGGAGAGAGAAAATATTAAAGAAATAAGATAAATGGGAGATATTTAATTATTAATAACAAAAAAAATTAGATTAAATTCAAACCAGAAAAATCATCAAAATTTTGAACAAAAAAAATCAAGAAAATTCAAACCAGAAAATCAACAAAAAAAATCAAGTTAAATAACCAAAAAACCCCCAGAAAATTCGACAAAATAAACCAAGAAAATCAACCAAAAATTCGACAAAAAATCAACCAAAAAATTGGGAAAAAATCAACCCAAAGATTCGACCAAATTCGAACCAGAAAAATAATAAAAATTCGAACCAGAAACATCAACAAACAAATCAAGAAAATCCAACAAAAAAAAACCAAAAAATTCAAGAGCAATTAACCTAGAAAATCGACAAAAAAATCGAGCAAATTCAACCCAGAATTCAACCCAAATTCAACAAAAAAAACCCAAATTCAACCCAGAAAATCGAACAACAAAATCAACCCAAATCGAATAAATTCAACCCAGAAAATCGAACAAATTCAACAAAAAATCGAGCAAAATTCAACCCAGAAATATGAACAAATTCAACCCATAAATACGAACAAATTCAACCCATAAATACGAACAAATTAACCCAAAATCAACCACCAAATTCGACGAAATTTAACCCAAAAATCGGCCAAAATCAACCCAAAAACTCAGCCAAAAAATCGACCAAAATTAACCCAAAAATTCGACGAAAATCAACCGAGAAATTCGACCAAATTCAACTAGAAATTCGACAAAAAAATTTGCCCAGAAAATTCGACAAAAAAAATACACAAAAAAATTAATACCCACTTGATCCTTGCTATCACTCACGATTTTAAGGATTTAGAGGTCAAATTCGACCATGAAAACTCTAGATCTAGAGTTTTAATGGTCGAATTTCACCTTTTAAAGCCATAATACGCATTCCAGATGGTGGTGGCGGTGGCGGAGGTGTGGTGGTATAGGTGGCGGCGAACAAGAATGAAAAATGAAGAACATTTTAGTGTTCTTGAGAGAAATAGAGAGAGAAAAGTGAGAGAGGAAGGAGGAGAGAGAGAGAAGAGTGAGAGGAGGAAGATGGAAAATGAGAAACAGAGAGAGGAAGGAGGAGAGAGAGAGAGATCCGGTTGAAAAGAAGAGAGAGATGAAGATAGGGACGGTTGAATTGGGAAGAGTGGGTGAATAAAATAATGAAAGTGGTGAAATTTAGGTTGGAAAAAGGGTAGAATCTTAGGGTTTTTTGGTAAATAGTGGAGAATCTCAGGGTAATTTGGTAAAAAAAAACTATGGCTAAAAATAGTAAAGATTCAGTATGGGTACAACAAATAGAAATGCCAAAAAAGGAAATGGGAACAACAAAAAGGAATGGAGGGAGTATAATATAGTAATTGTACATGTGTTATGGTTAAAATTACTCTTTTATATGATATATTTACTCTTTGGATTGAATAATTATTCTTATCGAAATGGCTATACAATAATTATTATTATTTTCATAGTTACTATTCTAAAGATATAGTTACTTTATCGAACATATAGTTTCTTTAATTTACTCTTTTTGTCTGCAAGAATTAATATATAATTAGGAAAATTTGTGTTTTACCACCTAAAAAATATCAAATTTGTGTTTTACCACCTACAAATTTCAAAGTTTTAAATTACCACATAAATTTCTTCTTTTTTTTCTTTTTTTTCTTTTTTTTTTTTTTTTTTTTTTTTTCTGTCACCTGTTAACAAACCATTAACAGTGCCGTGAAGTAGTTCCGTGAAGTGGGGAAGGGGTTGTATTAGTTTATACTAAAAAACTTATTTCCTAATCAATCATAATACATAGTACTTCCTCCGTATTTATTTAAGAGATACACTTGCCTTTTCCGGCCGTATTTATTTAAGAGATACACTTGTCATTTTTAGTAATTTATCAACCCCACTATATAATTAAATAATACATTTAATTTACCCACCCCACCTCCCACCCCAAAATGACATGGTCCCCACTTGTTTACTTATTAAAATATCTACCCAATACCACTTGTTTTATTATTTTAATTTATTCAATTCTTTTTTCTTAATACACGTGCTCGGCCAAGTGTATCTCTTAAATAAATACGGAGGGAGTAATAATTCATTTCACTGATTTACGAGATACAACAAACACTAGAACAGAGAACTATACTTCCACTCTTTCATGATTCCATGATTTCCATCAATATTTCAACTAAGTACGCGAGACAAAGATAAAGTACATATGCATGTAATTGTGATACTCTTTTGAGTTATGAGTTAATCTTGCTATTCCTTGTCTCCATGATTTCATACTTTGAAGTGTTCAAACCCAGACTCATTGAGAGGCGGGGAGAAGAAATATGAGTAGAAATCGCTAAGAGTAAACTCACGATAAACATGTGGACTTTCATCCGACACAACTCTAATAGGTCCGTATAAATTTTCAGAAGATAAAACACCCCTTAAAAACATTGACCACCACTGCAAACTCCATGAAAAACTCAATGTAGACATGAGCTCCTGCAATTGACATGAAATAAGCGTTCTTATAAGTTCTTAGTAACATGAATCATCATATCATTCCCTAAACTCAATTTTCAAAAACATTAAGCATTCAACAAATCCCCAACCCTAACTTTTTTTAAAAAAAAAAAATTGGGTTAATTTCATTGATTGAATCAATAATGCATCAAAACAAAAATACAAAATTCGCATATTCAAATCATTCACACACACATATTTTCTCAAAAACTGTCAAAATTATCAACAATTTAATCAAATGACTACTTACAAATTTTAATGCATAAGGATCCCATTCATTTTTTATTTACTGTACCTTGATTCTGCTTATTTCACCCAACAAATTGAACGAAAATAAAAAAATGAATGAAATCCATTAATCAATTTCAAGCTTTTGGGTGCAAATTAGTGATTAACCTTAAGGTTTGATGAACGCAATTGAAGGAGAAGATGAACATCGTGTACCTTATGCAGATTCTTATGTGCTAGATGTTGGAAGTAGGCCCCATTTCACGGAACAGTTAACGGTTTCGTTAACAGGTGAAAAAAAATAAAATTAATTTTTTTAGGTGGTAAAACACAAATTTGATACGGAGTTTTTCTTAGGTGGTAAAACACAAATTTTCCATATAATTACTCTTATTTTGGATAATTACCCTTTTTGATAACATTATCTATATGATATATGATAGTAAATATAGAATAAAAAGAGTTACTATATGATATAGAAGAGTAACTATTTCTATACGATAGAAATATTTACTATATGATATAAAACAGTCAATATCTTTGTGTATACATAATTAAATAATATGATTCTTATCAAAATGACATCAAAAATTTATTGTATGATTATTAGAGTAATTATATTACATATAAGTACAAGTGTACAACTATATCAACTTAATAGTTACTATATGATCTTTGCAATAACTATGCTACATATATTAATAATTATATTGTTAAAATTTACCATATGACTAGTAGAGTACCTATATTACATAGAATTATATACAACTATATCAACGTAAGAGTTACTATATAAACCGTGCGTTTTTTGGATCACATGTCTTTAAATGCTATAAAATACCTAAAATATCCTAATCCGCATTAATAATAGCATGAACATGGTCCATGTGAGTGAAATTAATACAGATGGTGATCATATCATTAATTAAGTCACGATTACCTTAAAGGACGAGGGGATTACATTATTCGGTAAGACTTCGAAATGGGTGTATGAATTTCAAAAGATTTATAATGATATTACTCACGAGTCACGAGTCACGAGTCACGAGTCACGAGTGTCTTGCTTTGTTGAAAATAAGAAGGTGATAAGAATAGGACTAGTTACAACCTTCCCCACCAAAAGCCATGTACTCTCGATGTACCACCAAATTTTAACTAGCATCCACCCACTGGCCACTACATGCCCATTTTTTCCACTTCTTTACACGTAAACATATATAATTAAATATTCTACTATTTTTATCTATTTTATAATTTGTCACTTTCTCAATAATATATTCTTCTATTTTATTTTTTTATGACCAACCTTCCCACAATATAAACTGGAAATAGTATAGATTTCTATTTGAGTGAGGTTAGTACCTAAGAAAGGTCGTTTATAAGTACGGCACTATCTTTTGGAGAGGGAAAGAATATTTATCAACCCCACTCTCCACCCATTTTCTTTTTCTTTTTCTATTGTATCATGTGATTGTGATAAGAACATCAATCGAATATCAACTCTCTCCTACACAGGTCGGGCAAAAACCAGCGATAACGGATACTTCCTCCGTCCCTTAATACTCGACCTGTTTTGATCGGATACGCTTGCTAATGCACAACTTTGACCACCAATTTCTTTAACTACATATTATAAAAACTTATAAACATATTATATTTTGAAAATACATATTAAGATGAAACCAACAATATATTATATACTAACATTTGTTTTCATATACTAGAAATAAAATAGGGTCAAAGTGAATTATGTGAATAGTGCGAAAAGTCAAAACAGGTCGAGTATTAAGGGACAGAGGGAGTACCTTTTGACAGTTGATAAATTGATATTTTTTAACGGTTGAGTAGCGGATAACCCCGGCTATTTATTAATGTAGTTGTTAATAGTATAAATGTTCAGCATAAGTAGCGTTTTAGACAACACAATACATAAAAGATACGTATATTCTTTTAAAAAAAGAAAATTATTTCTAGTTTTTGACAAACTCTACCCGCTACTTTTAAACTACAATATATTTACGTCAAAAAAAAAAGCTACCCAACGGATACCTAAACCGCTATCTTGCCTAACACTTACAAGTTTTACAAATAGTTATTGGCTATCTTAAATGCTATTGCCAAGCATGTCCTTAGTCCCTTGAAATAATGACGACACTGTTAGTTTTAACCTATAATAGACATGGTTATTGAACAGAGTAACCCATTGTGATATACTTCGTATATGATTAAGGTCATATCAAAAAGGATTTTCTCGGACATGGCTCTTACCAGACAAGGTCAATACAGGGATAAACAAAAGCCCAATAATTTTGGGGGAAAAAAAACATATGTAGTATGATTTAAAAAAATCCAACCCTTGTATACCTTCATACTGACTTGTACTCGGTTTTTTTTTTTTTTTTTTTTTTTTTTTCTGGGTTCATTTTCCTAGCTTGTTTATTGAAGCAGCTCCTATCAACCCATAATTAATTCGCCACCTGTTTTGATCCATTCAATATTGACTCGCTTCAAAATGGCTCTTTAATAACTCAACCTGATTTTGAGCTGCACCAATTCTGACTCAACCCCCGACAACCAGGTATACTTAGGTCATGTTCTTTAGAGCTGAACTGAACTGAACTGAACTGAACTGAATGCTCCTGAACTGAACTGAACTGAACTAAATTGAATGCTCCTGAACTGAACTGAACTGAACTGAATGCTCCTGAACTGAACTGAACTAAACTGAATGCTCCTGAACTGAACTGAACTGAACTCAACTTAACAGAATATATTACGGAGTAATTAATAATTAATAATAAATAATACGGTGTAATTAATAATTAATAATTAATAATTAATAATAAAAAATATTAACTAATAACTAAAGAATAATTATTAATTAATAACTAAATAACTATATAATAAATAATAATAATAATAATCTGTAATTGATTACTCAATAATTACAATAAATGATAAATATTATTAATAATAATAATTCATATTTAATAACTAATAACTAAATATTAAATAACTAATTAATAAATACTCCCTCCGTCCCGAAATACTCGACCCGGTTTGACCGGCACATAGTTTAAGGGACTTGAATTGACTTATTTAATTTAATAGGTAGTAGTTGATAGTGGAGTATTATTTTAACGGTTTTTTCATGAAATACCCCTGAGGTTTCACGAAATTCACCAAATACCCCTGCGCGTTTCAAAATACATAATATACCCCTATTTTTTTCCTATTGTTCACCAAATACCCCTATTTTGACTTTCCGTTAGTCCTCCGTTAAGTCATGTTTATAATTCACCAAATGCACCTATTTATACACTTTTTGCACAATATACACCTATTTGTAAACTTGTTTGCACCAAATACCCAAACTGCTTTTAAACTGCATAATTTAAATCTTACGGCTTTGCAGTTCTAATCAGAGCTGTTTGTAACAAATTAGAGCAGTAAATAGGGATTATATTCCATAAAAGATGATTAATTTGCATAGTAACTTTACAAAAACTTTGATTGCCATAATCTATTTGTGCATAAGGTTTAGGAATCAAAGCTGAATTTTGGTCAGTCCAACTTATATTGCAATGAGCTTTGTCTCCTGGACAAACATCAGCAATCTGGCTTTTGGATGGCACATCTTTTTGTGGCTTCCCTAATCTGTCCCAAACACTTTTCCATGGTTGGTTGATATCGGAAGACGGAACTACTGGAAGTATAGAATAAAGAAAAAAAATCAAGGGAGCAGAACGCATTTGTGAACACTTTGCTACAAACAAAAAGTATTAGAAGAAGGCAATGCTTGTGAAAGCCTTCGGTTGTATGACTTTGCAAACTTGACAAACCCCTGTTATTCCTTGTCCTAGATCGCAAGCCTTTTATTTTAGTTTAATCCTTCACTTGCCGCACAAGAGTGTGTTGGAAATTTATATGGAATAACATATGATGAAGTTTCATTTTCTTTTGAGAAAACGCAAACTAAGGATTTACTCTGATCTTCTCAAAGTTCTGCTCCTCATTTGATCAAGAAATTCCCATTAAAAGTTTTAATCTGTTTTTCGCAAAATATACACAATGGATTGACACCCAATCCCTTATATTATAAAAAAAAACAAAATCTCACTCTTAAGAACTGACTTCTTGCACCTCATATGACCAGAAATTTCAAATTAAAAAAGTGAATGCTGAGCACTTTTATTCTGATTTTAACAAAATATACACAAAGGATTAACACTCAATCCATGTTTTGTTTGATCTTGATGATCTTCTCAAAGTGCTGCAAGTCATTTGATCAGGAAATTCACATTAAAAAAAGTGAACATTGAACATTTTTATTCTGTTTTTTCCCAAAATACACACAGAGGATTATCATTCAATCCCTTTAGCAAAATACACACAAAAAATGACATTGAAAAGCCTGCCAATCCCTTGCAAACCAATTAGCTTTTCGAACGTGATATTTGATCAAAATAGTGTTGAGTGGTTCCGTTCGAAATTACAATAATGCAATTGCAATTTGCAAGGTCTTAGATCGCAATGTATTACCAAAAAGCTTCTTATACCTTCAGCTTGCTCAGCCAATTTGGCCAAGTACACATTCTCTTCCCGAGATCCTTCTACAGGCGACATTGTTTCTCACTTCAAGCAAAAATTAACGACCCAGGAAAGCATTCGGGTCAGGGTTCCTCCGTCTGGAGTTTGGTAGGGAGGAGGAGGTGGTTTGAGGAGAGAGAATTGAGAAGGCGTCGCCGTCTTCTCCTTCATTCTCTTCCGTCGCGCTTAATCCTCTCCTCCCAATGAATTTGTCCAGTAAAATGGATTCGTCGGACTTCCTCGATCTCTTCTCGCCGCCAGCCTTCAAGTCTTCAACCTTCATCGGCGGAAATGGTGGATTCGCCGGACTTCCCACCACCTGCACTACCCAATCACCGGAAGAAGAGGCTTGTATTTCTGGGTAGTTTGAGGTGAATCAATGGCTATTGATGAATTGGGGGTGAGATCGAAGATGGGTTAGAACTAGGAGATGAGAGGAGAGAGAAGAAATGAGATTTATTTTTTTAAGTTAAAATATAGAATATTAGGTAAATAAGGGTATAATCGTAAATTAAAGCTAACGGAGAACTAACGGTCGTTAAATACAAGGGTATTTGGTGCACTTTAAGTTTAAATAGGGGTATATTATGTATTTTGAAACGCGCAGGGGTATTTGGTGAATTTCGTGAAACCTAAGGGGCATTTCATGAAAAAACCGTTATTTTAATGTAGTTAGTGGGAGGTGGGTTAAGAGGTGGGATTGGGGGAGAGTAGGGGTTGAATTTTTAATTATTTTTTGTATGGAGTAGGGGGTAGGTGGGTTAATAGGAGTGGAGTGAGAAAGAATATAATATTGTTAGAATATTTTCATTTTTAGAAACATGTCAAGTATTAAGGGACGGCCCGATAAGGAAAACAGGTCAAATATTCCGGGACGGAGGGAGTAATAATAAATTATACTTTTGTCACTATTCATATAATCTACTTTGACTATTCTTAGTGTTTTTTATATTAGATAAAACATAGTCATGTGGGATCTTGTTAGATTCGTCTCAATATGTATTTTCAAAATATCAACTTTTTATAATTTTTGCATAAAGAGAATTTAAGATATAAATGATCAAAGTTGTGCATTGGCATGCGTGAAACTAACAAACGTTGCGAGTATTAAAAGACGGAGGAAGTATTAATTATTAATAAATAATTAGTTATAAATAATAATAATAATCATAAGTAATATAATAATATAAATATAAATAATAAGTAGGAAATTTTGGTATTTACTACCTTTAAAATACACCACTTTTGTTTTTACTACCTTATGAAATTTTTATTTTAAATTACTACCTTAAACTTCCAGATTTTTTTTATTTACTACCATTTTACAGTTTTCTCATTTTGAAATTAAGATATCTCTTTCGTTTCTTAATCGTTTAAAGTGATTCGAAGTTCATTATTTTCCTTTTTCTATAGGGATTTCATTGAGTACGTCATTTCAAAAAAAATCGTTTGATAATTCATAAATATTTTAAAATTTTAAAAATAATATTTAATTTGTTTAAAATTTTACGAAATGTTAAAAGGTAAGATCCCTATGGAATCCTTACATATAAATGAGAATAATGAGCTTTGAATCACTTAAAATGATTAAGAAACGAAAGAGATATCTCAATTTTAAAATGAGAAAACTGTAAAATGGTAGTGAATACAAAAAAAATGGAACTTTAAGGTAGTAATTTAAAATAAAATTTTCATAAGGTAGTAAATACAAAAGTGGTGTATTTTTAAGGTAGTAAATACCAAAAAATCCTAATAAGTAATACAATAAATAATAACATAAGTAATAATAATAATAATAATATTATTATTATTATTAAATTTAATTTAATTTAATTAAACTGAACTGAACTTAATGCTTCTGAACTGCACTGAACTGAACTAAACTGCCAAATAAGTCCTGAAACTGAAATTAAGCCAAAAAGGACAGGGCCTTATAAGTATAGTTATGTATATGATTAACTTTCAGAGTGACAATTTTTTTTTAAGGTAAGATGAAGTGCCCTACCGGCCGGGTCGGAATCCCGCACGGGTTAGCAGACTAGACACTTTGAGAGTGGGGGGATGGTAAGGGAAACCCTCCCTCAAAGTGCCCCTGATGGGGATTGAACCCCCAACCTTTTGGTTGGAAAGTGGAATCCTTTCCATTAGGCCAAGGCATTATTTTGACTTAATCCATGGACAGTTTCAAAAAGAAAAGGGTTGAAACTGAAGTATTATATATGATGTATTCCATACCACAAATTCTTATTTACAATGGGTGTACAATAAACATTGTACACCGGAGTAAGAAACATGCCGGCCTCCAAATCTTCTAGTACCAATTCTACTGCTGATGAACTCAAGAAGTGGGATGCCGAGTTTATGAATGTTGACCAGAATACCCTCTATGACCTTATCTTGGCTGCTAATTACCTGGATATCAGGAGCTTGTTAGATTTGACTTGCCAAACTGTCGCCAATATGATCAAAGGAAAGAATCCCGAGGAGATTAGGAAGACATTCAATATCAAGAATGACTTCACACCGGAGGAGGAACAACATGTTAGGAAGGAGAACCAGTGGGCCTTTCAATGATTAACTTCATATAATAGGAGTCTCGATCTTAATATCAGATCATCACGATCGATCGAGTTACTTAATTAAGTTGCTCTTTGATTGTTTTTAATTTTGTGTTCTTGCATTGGAAGTACAAGCATAACAATGTTAATTATCTTATCGTTTTCTTATAACGTACTTAGTGTATCAACAACTTATGATGGCCGGGTATGCAATATTCTGCTGGTATACACTGACAAACAAACAAATCCAAATAAATACTACTCCGTATATGTTCTATACTAAATCCATAAACAGAATGTCCTGTAGCAATTAATAATACTCCACAATTATTAGATGACGGAAACACCAATGTTGTGATTATTAGAAACGGGGCCGTAGTATCACATTGTTAATTCAAAGTGATATTTTATTAAAATACTACGTACATTATTGGTAAGTCACTCTTATTATTATACCACCTTATAAGTTGCCATAAAATACCACCTTATAAGTTTGGTAAGTCACTCTTATTATTACCAATTGGTTTTAGAGTGGAATTTCTATTAGACTTATAACTGCAATCGCTAACTGCTGTACCCGGGTATAGCCAGCTCTGGCTGTACCCCCCAAAAACGACACGCTCATATTGTTTGTTCATTCTTGTCGACTGTTTGTTCTTTTTTATTGTACTGTTTGTTCATTCTTATTGTACTGTTTGTTCTTTCTTGTTGTACTGTTTGTTCTTTCATGTTGTTTTTTAAATTCATCATCAAATTTTCATAATTGTCGTATTTTTTGTTCTTTCTTCTGGAATTTTATGTTCTTTTTTATATTTTTTGTTCTTTCTTGTTTATTTGTTTGTTTATAATAATCATATGGTTAATGTTCATAATTAAACTCTTCATTAATCTTTTATTCTTTCTTTTTGTATTGTTTGTTCTTTGATTTTATGTTCTTTTTTATATTGTTTGTTCTTTCTTATTTATTTGTTTGTTTATAATAATCATATGGTACGTTAATGTTCATAATTAAACTCTTCATTAATCTTTTACTCTTTCATCTTGTATTGTTTGTTCTTTCTTGTTGTACTGTTTGTTCTTTCTTGTTGTTTTTTAAATTCATTCATCAAACTTATTGTTGTATTGTTTGTTCTTTCATGTTGGCTTTAAAATTCATCGTAAAATTGTTCATAATTGTTGTATTGTTTGTTCTTTTTTCTGGAATTTTATGTTCTTTTTTATATTGTTTGTTCTTTTTTGTTGAATTATTTATTTTTTCTTGTTTATTTGTTTGTTCACAATAAATATATGGTTAATGTTCATAATGAAATTTTTCACTTCATTGGTCTTTTATGTTTTTACAAGCGCCTATATTGTTTATTTCCAAATAAATAAAAAAATGTTCATTTTCAAAATAGTAAATGTTCATTCCAAATAAATAAATAAATGTTCAATTCCGAAATAGTAAATGTTCATTTCCGAAATAGTAAATGTTCATTTTTGTAGTTTATTTCCAAATAAATAAATAAATGTTCATTTCCAAAATAGTAAATGTTCATTCCAAATAAATAAATAAATGTTCATTTCCGAAATAGTAAATGTTCATTTTTGTACCAGTATTTTTTCTTTCTTGTTGTATTGTTTGTTCTTTCATGTTGACTTTAAAATTCATCATAAAATTGTTCATAATTTTAGTATTGGCTGTTCTTTTTTCTGGAATTTTATGTTCTTTTTTATATTGTTTGTTCTTTTTTGTTGAATTATTTGTCCTTTCTTGTTTATTTGTTTGTTCATAATAAATATATGGTTAATGTTCATAATGAAATTGTTCACTTCATTGGTCTTTTATGTTTTTACAAGCGTCTATATTGTTTATTTCCCAATAAATAAATAAATAAATGTTCATTTCCAAAATAGTAAATGTTCATTCCAAATAAATAAATAAATGTTCATTTCCGAAATAGTAAATGTTCATTTTTGTAGTTTATTTCCAAATAAATAAATAAATGTTCATTTCCAAAATAATAAGTTCATTCCAAATAAATAAATAAATGTTCATTTTCGAAATATTAAATGTTCATTTTTGTACTAGTATATTAATGTTCATTTTAAACAACACAAAACGACATCGTTTTGGATGGGGTACAGCCAGCTTTGGCTGTACCCGGGTATAGCCAAAAATTTGCGTTATAACTGGACCAAACTCTCTTCTCTCTTATTGGATTGCCCAAGCCCATTTATAAGGAGGAGAGTTCGGTCCACTTATAAATAGCAGTAGAGTTTGGTTCACTTATAAATCCAATGGAGGTTCCACACCAAAATCAATTGCCAATAGTGGGAGTAACTTCACATGCTTATAAGGTAGTATTTTCTACCATCTGTCTCCAATGCGGGACAACTCACATATTTACAAAATAGGGTTCCAACGGTCTCATATTAGTTGTTAATTACATTCTCTACGTAAAATATTATACTATTTTCGTTTTAAAATGATCTTTATATTTTTTATTTGGGAAATTCTCTTTGGTAACCTTAAGTTTCTTAATTTTCTATCTGGTCAAATGAAAACAACAAATTTCTCTCTGGTAGCCTTAAGTTTGTATACATAATTAAATGATGGTTTTACCATATTTTTGGTTAAAAACTACATTATTAGACTAACTGTGGTTAACTATAATTAATTAACGATGAAGTTACCTAAATACCCTTAAAATATAGTTTTCCCTCCCATATGAAAATAGTATTTCCCTCCAAATCATTTCCTCTTATATAAACCCAAACCGATAAAAATTAACACCCAACTCATTATTGTGCAACCAAGTAGTTGCTTACATCATCAGAAATGTCAAATTTGCAATGTTTTTAAATAATCATCTTTATTTTCCCACATTTTCATTCGGATAACACTTCCATTGATTTGCAACGGTTTTTGTTTGAAACGCTTCAATCGATGAAAAGCCAGTGAGTATAGGTGAATGGTGTACTATCCCATTAAAGAGGGTACTTTGGTACATCCAGATGTTAACCATGGTTAATCAAATTGGTCAAACCATAATTAATGTCATTGTTTAATTATGTACAAAAACTTAAGGTTATCAAAGAGAAAATTCTTATTTTTATTTTACCAAAGAGAAAAATAAGGAACTTAGGGTTACCAAAGAGAATTTTCCTTTTTCTTTTAATATGTTTAATACGGAGTAATGTTTTTTCCATTGTGTATTATACTATTTTTTGACATAAAAATTTACTATATATCTTACTCTTCTTATCCCAAGACATTTATAACTCCACTTCCTTTTTCTTACTTTTTCTTCTTGCACTCACCCTACTTTTTACACATATATCTTACTTTTTATATTTTTATTTATATTCAACCTTTTTCCTATACAATCTCCCTCTTTTATCTACACAATCACCCTCCTTTTTACACATACATCTTACTTTTTTATATTTTATTATATTCACTCTCTTTTCTACGCACTCTCCCTATTTTATCTTTGTATTTGTGCGAAGTATTAATTATAAAGATCATCGATCATGAAACGGAGGTAGTATATTTGTATTTCCAATCGTACGTGAATAAAGTTTCCGAAAACAATTAGAAATTGACAATTCTATTTCTTATGTTATGTGACCTAGTGGCGGATCTAGGAATTGGGAACGGGGTACGAAATTAGACATTAAAAAAAAAATCTCAATATTATGTATTTTTTTCCAACTAAAACTTATGTCAGTAATTCATTCTACTATCTTTTAACCTTGTACTCCGTACTCGATCTGTAGTGTGTATGATTTTTCTAACAACGAAGTAAATAATTAAGATAAATAATAACAATGATAATAGCTTTCAAAAAAGACAGACGGTGGGTTCAATGGGTTAATATCTACTACATGAAGGGTCAGTCACCTGTATCGTGCAATATTCCTCACTCTTGCTCCTGGGCTTTGAAGAAAATATTGGGATGCATGGATCTTATTCACCAGGTGGGTGGGTGGGATAACACTGTGCAGAAGGGTAGATACTCTATTGGAAAAGTCTACAGAAGATTGCAAGGTGACCATGACAAGGTGTCTTGGAGAAGGATCATCGATCTGTAACAACAAAGCTAGCCCAAGGAGTATTCTTAATAGATTGTATACTGATGATAGGATTCAGAAGTGGGGTATCTCATGTTCTGACAACTGTGTGGTGTGCTCAACAGATAAAGAGAACATTGATCACCTTTTGTTTAAGTGCCCTGTATCTGCTGCAGTGTGGCACAAAGTTTTGATGTGTATAGGGGTGGATAAGAGAAGTTCTGGGTTTACTAATGAACTTGAAGCTGTTACAAAGAGAAGCAGGAAGACTGGAGATAGTTCAAAGTTGTATGTAATGTGTTTCATTGAGACAGTGTATCAGCTATGGCTTAATAAGAATGCTATTGTATTCAGGAAATCTGGGAAAACGACTGAGGGTCTTGCAAAGGAGATCTTATTCAGAGTTTCTTGTAGGTGTTCAGATAGTCTTAAGGAGAAAATAGTTTATGTGTAGTTTCTGTTGAGCTTGTTGAGATAGCTTGCTGTAATTAGTTTTTGGTGTGTTGCTTTCTTGCTTCTGGTTACTAATAGTTGTTTTGGGGGCTTGTTCCTAAACTGCTTTCCTTGGTTTGCCAAGGTCTCTCTGGTTATTAATACAATTAATTAATTAATTAATTGCCAAAAACAAATAACAATGATACTAATAATAATTTCATTAGCGATTACCCTTTATATAAAATTGTCAACTAATTTTTTTATTCAAGTTATGACTTTTTTATATATGTTAAAACATACACGTACGTAGCAAGATTAATTGGTTTAAATATTTTTTTTATTCAAGTTATGACTTTTCATATATGTTAAAACATACCCGTAGCAAGATTAATTAGTTTAAATAATTATACATATTTAATAAATTGTATTAATTTAACATATATGGAACAGTGAATTTTTAAATATTGTATTTGATATCTATTGGGGGGGGTTGAATTAATAACTCAATTTAAGAGAACACGTGCTTCAAATATCCGGTATGAACTTTTAAACAAAATTTTAAAGCAACAACTAGTCTTTTATCCATGAAGTTCAAACACCACGCGTCTCAAAGTATTAATCTCTACTAACTATGTCTAATGGTTAAGATTGAGAATCTGTGTATAATAGGTTTTTGGTTTGAATTCTCTCACCCCATTTGCAATTTATATTGTCCTCCTGCCTTATTCACACCAAAAAAACGTACCAATCTCTTAGTGTTATTAAGAATTTGACAGTTGTACCTCTATTCGCGATTATTTGAAACAACTGGTCTCTTAACTTTACGGAAGTACATTTTTTTATACCCCTTGGATCCGCCCCCTAATAGATCCGATCTCAATCGGTTTCGATTTCGAAAAGTTTGATCGGAAATCGCTGACGTGTCACTCACATAGAAATTCAGATGAAGTATATTGCAAGCACATTATTTTCACAACTTATTAAAAAAAACTACTCCCTCCGTCTCTTTTTATTCTTTACATTTGATATTTTTCACGTGTTTTAACGATTAATTAATTTGCATCGAGATGAGAAAGTGTATGTGCTAGTTCTAGGTGCTAGCTTACTGTCTCAAATGTTTTGTTTTTTTTTTTGGCAAGAGGACTAGAAAAGAACAACAAACAAAATCAAAATCTATAGCGGATAAGCTGACGACGCAGAGCTGAAGAAGCCAACACATGAGCTGACCGAACAGCATGGCGGGAGACCTTGCGAATGGTAAACGAGTCCAACGACCTGACCGTGCTACGAACATCCTGCGATGACCAAGCAATCGAGATGGGACCATGATCCTTCCCGGTCAGCAGGGCGGAAAGGCACGCCGAGTCAGAAAGCACAGACACATGAGAAAACCCCAAACGAATAACCATCCGCAACCCCTAGAGACAGGCTAATAACTCAGCTTGAAGGGAAGACCCCAGAACACAAGTCTGGGCCCCTCCTCCTATGTGACACAGGTTCCGGGGATCTTGAAGAATCCAACCTAACCCAGCCTCATTCGAAGAACGTAACCAAGCTCCATCAGTAATGAGGAAGACCATAGGAGTTGAAAGAAGATCCATACCAGTCCCAGATGGTAACCCATCCCTCGACAAGGAAGAAGTCTGAATCTTGAGACGACCGACATCATACGAAGCACGAGAGGTACGAACCACCGAGCAGTGGCGAGTCCATGGATCCACTAAAGCCCTGAAAGCTCCTGGATCCCAAACCTGATTCCGAAACCTAATGTTGTTCCGCAAATTCCAAACAGACCATAACGTGGCAATGAACTGGTCTAACAAAGAAACAGACGAAGCCGAGGAGGAACAGTTAGCCATAAAGCCAATGCACCAGTTCTCAATAGAACCTAAGAATGCGGGGGTGAATAGGTGAAGATCAGAGGAAGCCCACATAGGCCTTATTAAAGGACAATCCCGGAACAAGTGCTCATTATCCTCTGGAACCTGATGGCAAAACGAACAACACGGATCAACATGCATACCTCGACGGCAAAGAGACGAAGCCACAGGCAGGCCCTGCCTAAGAAGTTTCCAAAAGAAAATCTTGATTTTGTGAAGGATATCCAGGCCCCAGAAATGCTTCCACCAGGCCGCTGATGGAGTCGAAGAGGGTGACGCTACATTGTGGTGGTTGCGCAGGAGCATAGCATAAGCCGAACGAACCGAGAATGAACCATCACAGGAGAATTTCCAGTACACAAAGTCAGCCGTTGGCAACGAAGGCCTTTCCAGAGCCAGAATCTTGTGAGATTGTAAGGTTTGGTGTGTTTCACTACTACAAAAATGGGCAAAGAGACCCTTAGCAAAAGACCCGTTGATCGACATAACGGGTCTTTTTAGTATGAGAGATCTAATATTATATATAACGGGTCTCTTATGAGTTAAAGGGCCCACTTAAAATTAGAGGGAAAAATAAAGAGACCCGTCATCTGAATTAATGGGTCTCTAATGTATAAAAAAGGTCCTTTTTTTACGTGAAAAAAAAATGAAAAACACCAGAGACCCTTGATTTAACAAAATGGGTCTCTTATATATCATATGACCCACCTCCCATACAAATTAAAGTAAAATAATAATTAAAAAAAAAAGTAAAATGCGGAAAGACCCGTCGTTTAATCCAACGGGTCTCCACTTTCATTCATTTGCCCCCCAAACCTTCGCTAAACTGCTAAACCAAAATTCACCCTATTGTGTTTGCCTCTTTCTTCTTCCTTAGATTCAAGAGCTAGGTTTCAGGAAAGACAACCATTGGCGAACTCATGGACGAACTCACCACCACCGGCGAATTGCACTACCACCGGAGAACTACCGTACCATCGGCAACCTCACCATCGTTGCTAGCGAACTACAAATTTAGGTTTTTTTTTTCTCAACACTCTCTTCATTCTCTTCTTCTCTTTAATTTTATTTTTTGAATTTCTGAATACCTTGTGGGTTTATTCGATTTTCGATTTCAATTTGTAATTTCTGCTACAAGATTGGGGTTTTTTTCTTCTGAATTTTTCAACTTCAATTTCTCCTACGAAGTTGGGTTTTCCCCCCCTGAATTTGTGAAATTTCAATTCCTGAAATTTTGTGTTTAAATGTTCATGTAATTGCAATTGTGGGTTAGGATTTTTCCAGTTTCACGGGAAAATATGATTTTCACCTTGTCATGTTTACATACTTGTTCTACACGGGGACATTTTGATCAGCAATATGTTTCTGGGAAAATGCTTTTGTTGTACAGACTGCAGAATGCTTGTTCTGTTCCTCTTCTCCTTTTCCCAGTAAGATTAAAAAAAAGAGTCGAATGAGAAAGAGTATTGCAGTTGATAGACTGAATAAGTTCTTATGTTTTCTCCAAATTACATTATCTATTGTATTTTCCCTTTGAAAAACAATAATATGGCTTCAACATGTGTAAACCTAGATTAATTGTATGATTCTATTACGGTAAGAAAACATAGTCTTTTATCTTTTAGGAAAAAAAGCATAGAGCTCGGGGTTGAGAGTTTCAGCATAGAGCCCTGTCTTCCTTCTTTTCTTTTCTTTTTTTTACAACATTGACCTTTGTTGATTTTAATTTGTCTTCTTCGACCTGATCTGATAGTCTATTGTTGTGGCAGTGGCCAATAATATGTGTTCATTGTTGAGATGCAATTCCATGTCCATTTTGATCTAATTGGTTCAAATGTGTTGTATGATTTGAGTTTAGTTGTTTGCTACTGTGTTTTTCTGTTGAAATGTGCCAGGAAGAAATTTTGGCATTGCTAAGTTCAAACACTGTCATTCCCTTAAAAAAAAAAGTTCGAACACTGTCTTTGAAGTTCAGTTAAACCTTTTCTTGTGTCTATTTTTCAGCTGTTGTCAGATCAAAGTTTTGTTCTTTGGCATTCTGTTTATGTAATTTTGCAGTTTATGACTTTTTCCGATTGTAATCTATCATATGGACTCTGTACTGACAAGCATATACATGTGACACAGTGAGGCTATCTTCTTTTCTCATCCTTTCCCCTGGAGTTATCTTCTTTTTTGGCTCATTATGAAAATGAAAATATAACTTGAAATATGTATGATTGAGATGTGGGGACAAGTGTAGGTTAATACCATTGGATCTGTTTTAATTTCCTTGGTTGCTGCTTACTGTTATGAGTAGTCGATAGTAGATCTGCTATGTGTTTGTATTCTGGAAGTGTTTCCGTTGTTGCTGCATTATAGGCAGTCGATAATAACACTGCTACGTATTTGTGTTCCCATTGTTGCTTCTTACTAATATAGGCAGTTGATAGTCTCTCTGCTATGTGTTTGTTTTCCGTTTCCATGGTTGCTTGATATATAACTTATATTTTTCCTATCATACTCAGGTTACTTCAATAGAAAAGGCTGAATATGAGAAAATCTTAAAAGGCGCTGACAACAGAAGATAGTACCAATCTGTCTCGTTCGGCAAAAGGCTACAATCATAAGGTAGTTTCTTGTTGTTTGAGAAACTTGCAGATTGTTTCTTTTACTTATCTAAGAAGAATTGGCTGCCAATAAGGGTGATTAGCGTGTGATGTGTGGCTAGAGTAGTGCCTGCTTTAGATGGATGTAATGTAGATGAATGTGGTGATAGGCTTTTCGACGTTGAGTCGTTGACAAAGTATAAAATTCTTCCCTTCAGTGTGCATTTCACTGATCTATAAACCCCTCTTAGCTGAGTTAATTGGTGATATAATTCTATTTGTTATATGCATATGAAATTGAATTTAAATGAACAAGCTCAGGAGGTCCATTCCTGTGTTTCAAAACTTGTTAAAATATAAGATTTGCTATATATTTATGTTGTGAGTTGTGACGTTTAAGTGTAAGAAGATCCTAAAATGAAATTTAGCTTAAGAAAGAACATCTTTACCTGATGTTGTTGTTTGTTGATTTAGCTTGCTTAGGAGTTAATTGCATGAATAGGTTTTTGAGGACTAATGTGTCCAGTGGCAAAAAGCTTGGAGGAATCTGTGGAATAATGCAAGGCTTAGCTCTAGTAGTTAAATCGTATGATATTTAACTGTCTTATGTGCTTCGTGTTTCTTTTCCACATATAAGCTGCTTGTTGGATTCTCAGATCATATTTAAAATAGTATTGTTATCTTTATTCTTATGTTCTTGTTTGCGCTTTGCTGTAAATTTGAATCATTTGGAGATGAGTAAACACAAAGACAATGACTTGTTTAAGTGAATTGCATCTGCAGCATGGTACACTTCACATACTTGATTCCTTTCCCTTCAGCTTCTTGTAAGACTGTCCATTCTTTGTGATGTGTGGCAAACACCATACCTCATCATCCAAAGACGTATTTTCTTTCTTTTGATAAGCTGAATGAGCAAATTAACTTACTCAGCAGCTACAAAGGATACAGAAGACAAGACGAGACACCAAATCCAAGTAAACACAAAGACAAGACACCAAATTTTGCTCCCTTCCAAACACATAAAGGTGAGATACACTTACACTCACCACGACGTTCTTTCACCTCGAAAGCTTCACTTATTCTCTCGCTTATTATTTTGTCGTCCAGTTTATGTGTTGGTTTTAGCTGCTCACTGAATACTTTGTAGTCAAAACCCAAAGACTTGTCTATTTTGTTCTCATCTCATCCCTTTACAATCTTATATAGAGACCAATCTTAAGCTATATACTATAATCCAAGATTTCAGCATAACATATTTTCTTATCATAGGTTTATTTTAATACCCTATTGCAATTTTTTTGTGTTTTAAATAATGTACTTTGTATTCATATTATTTTTTAGTGTTTGATAAGTTTGAATTATAAAATTCTTCTATTCCACTTCCTCTCCTCACTTGCGCTATCTCTGGTGTTTCTTCTTCTTCTTCTTCTTATATCAGTAGTCCGACTTCATTGCACTAAACTGTATTTTGTCAAATTTGACTAAGTTTGCGCTTGTAGCTAGCTTCTAATCACTTAATTAATGGTTTAACTCAATTTTCTATTAAACTGTGTTAGCTCAATGCGCAATATATGATTAAGATTATTATCACACTGTAAAAATTATATATTTGATATAGTTCGGAGAATTTCTTTCTTTTCAAACAAATACTAACTATGCATTTGCTTAAATAATAGTACTAATTATTTTTACTTATTTACAGTTTTCTCAAGAAACTTATTCATCGGAAAATGTGGATGAGGTTAGAGACGTGTGGGTCGAGTATTTTCTCAAGCAAGATGAAGACGAAGACGAAGAAAACAAAGATGTTGGTATGGAAATAACTCCATGAGTTTCGATTCCAGTTATTGGTAAATTGGTGTGAATGATTAGATTTTAGAACCTTTTGTTTTACGTTTTTGGAAATTATGATGTCAAGCTTTTACGTTTATGGAAACTACAGTTAATGTAAAACTTTTGCGTTTTGAACATTATTTATTGGAAATATATTTTTGGTAATAATATGGATTATTATGGAATTGTTAATGAATTAATACGAAATGGTATAGCAGCAGGTGTAAGTTACAAGTTTAACACGACTTCTGAATGCAGCAGGTGTAAACACGTTTAACAGCAGGTTTAAAGTTTAATAGCATCAGGTTTAAGTAAACTACAGGTTTATACCTGCTATTATCTAATGTGTTTTTAAAAAATATAAATGAAAAAAGACCCGTTATGTATAAAAAGAGCTCTCTAGTTATAATACTAAAAAATTTCAAAGAGACCTCATATCTCAGATATGGGGTCTTAATTTCGTGAATAAAAAAATTAAAGAAATTCAAAGAGACCCCCTATCTTACCTATGGGGTCTGAATATTTTTAACAAAAAGATCCCATATCTCTAAAAAGGGGTCTCTTTCCCCTCTAAAATATTTTTGACAAACTTTATATAAGAGACCCCTTTTCTTACGTAAGGGGTCTCTAGCTTTTAACAAACAGACCCCCTCTAGGAGAGGGGGTCTCTTTTAAAAAGAGACCCCCCCATCTAGAGACCCCCTTTAAGGAGGTCTCTTCGGCTATTTTGGACGGGTCTCTTTGCCCATTTTTGTAGTAGTGTTTGGTGTGTAGTTGTAATCTTTATTCTTGGTAAATAATAAAATCTCTTATTTGCCAAAAAAAAAAACTTAAGGTTAGGGGTTCAAACCTTATACAAACCATGTGTTAACATATATTATGTATATAAAAATTTATATAGAGTGAAAGACTCGTAAACAGATCATCACGTGTAACACATACTTTCTTATAACGTTTTTTAATATATACTCCCTCGGAGTAATATAGCTGTATAGATGATACAATGGAAAAATGAAACGGTTCCTAGGAAATGTACAGTAGTATATTTTGGCAGGATTGCATAAGCTATCAAAAACATACTACGGTGGAGTACTAAAAAGTAGATAAGGGGTAAATTGGTAATAATAAAAAGGAAAGTATGAGTGGGTTTAACACTAAAAACGTACAAGAAGGGTGCACTTGAAATTGTCCTTTCCTTCCCCAAATAAACTCTCCCCCCAATAACAACCGGTCCAGTTCTTTTATTACATCTGTCTTCTTTTTTTCCCTTTTCCAAATTTCCAAGAATACCCTCCTTACAATTCTTTATTACGCATTGTCCTTGCTCGTCCTTACTCGTACGGCATATCGCTGTCCTTATCTTTTGTCCGTTTTACCCTTCTTTCTACGTTTCGAAACTTCCCTCATATGACCTTTTGATAGAGGCGAAAAGGTAAGCAACTGTGACGTTGCCACTCGAAGTTTGATGTGTTGTCTATTTTATCTAGTATCTAGACTATATTAACGTTAATCCTCACCAAAATTTACTGAAAATGAGGTGATTGCTACTCGTTTGTAAGAGTGTTAAATCGGGTGATCGATTAATCGATTCAGGAATAATAATAATACCGCACAAAATATGTTATTATTGAGTTAAAAAATCACCGACTTTACTCTCTCCATCAAAAAAATAGTTTAAAGTATCAAGTGAGTAAAAGTTCGTGCGAAGAACGAACCGAAGAAATAGTTAAATAAAAATACGGATGTAATAAAAAATGAGGGGAGTATCGAATTATACGGAGTATCTTTGGAAAACAGAGAAGGGGCAACTTTGTCCACAAACCAAAACGACAAAAGAATGACCTAACTTTTAAAAAGGGACAATATTGTAAATTTGACAGCACATTATAAGTTTCCTCTCCGATCACTCTCTTCTCTGCTCTTCCCATCAATTACCTCCCTTATTATCCCCGCCTTCTCTCTCTTCCTCTCTTTTTAACCGTTAACTCTCATTACAGCTACCTAATCAAATTTTCATCACTCCAGAAATTAACTTAAAAATCCTGAAAATTTCCACCATTAAATCTCAAAAATGAAGAAGCAGAGAACATCTACAATGGCGAAAACTTCATCTTCTTCACCATCCTCACCGTCTTCACCGTCAACTACAAATGTGTTCGATCTGATTAGTGAAGAACTCGTGTTCATCATCCTCGATTACCTCAACGACAACAATCCGCAAGACAAGAAATCATTCTCTTTAGTATGTAAGTCATTCTACTCAATTGAATCAAAGCATCGACGAACCCTAAAGCCTCTCCGCTCCGAACACTTACCTTCGGTTTTGAATCGCTACCCCCAAATTTCAACCCTAGATTTAACTCTTTGCCCCAGAATCACCGACTTTACTCTCTCCGTCGTCGCTACCACTGCCTGTGTTAACACGTTGCGTTTTGTTGATTTGTCGCGGTCTAAGTTTTTCACCGGGAATGGTCTGGCGGCGTTGGTGGCGAGTTGCCGGAGTTTGACGGCGTTGGATTTGTCTAATGCCACGGAGTTGCGTGATTTGGCCGCTGCGGCGATTGGGGAGGCGAAGAATCTGGAGAAGCTGTGGTTAGGGAGGTGTAAATTGATTACTGATATTGGGATTGGGTGTATTGCTGTTGGATGCCCTAAATTGAAGATTATTGGCTTGAAATGGTGTTTGGGAATTGGTGATTTGGGTGTTGAGTTGATTGCTGTTAAGTGTAAAGACCTCCGCACTTTTGATCTTTCCTATTTGCCGGTATAATTTCTTACCCCATTTTTTTAAATATAGGTTGCAAAATTGTGATTAAATTATGCTTTGATTTTCTGAGAAAATTTTATTTCCCATTTAGCTGCAAATTTAAGTAGATTTTTTTGCTGATTTAGCTCCCAAATGATTTATTATGCTTGCTAATCTCTCATTTTGAAGCTTGTTTTTGACTTTCTAGTATAAAAGGAGAATCTGGGGTAACTGGAATAGTTTTCCATGTTTTATGAACTTCAAAAAAAATAAAAAATCGAACTTTACTTTTATCTTTACCCTATTTGCCAATTTTCAAGTCCTGGATGGTGTGAATTTGTTCATACATTCGGTTTATTAACTTTTTATAATTTTTATTGGTACGTAAATGAAGATATTTTATTGGTTTAAGACGTGTCTCGGTTGTCATGAAAAGTTAAATTGGGTAATCTTTTTGGGATGGAGGGGTATCTGGGTGTATTGTGCTTGCCAATATTTCTCATGGTACATGTATGATTCTGGTAAGGAGTATTTCAAGCTGTTTTTTATTCGATATTGTGTTGGAATCTGATTTATATTTTTTGCTTGAAGGATGTAATCAGTTTTGTGGCATGTGCTTTTTCTGGAGTAGTCCGGTGATATTGACACCTTTGGTTTGTATTTTCCGCACTCGAATCTGTTTAGGTTGGTATTTCAATTGGTGATGACTGATGAGATAATATGAAAGCCCCTTTTTCTGATAATATTAGATGTTTTGTGATAGTTTATAGTTAAAGACGGTATTGGTATTCAGCTCTAATGGTTACTAATTTATTGCATGTTGAATTAGCAGTTCTTGATTATTTCAGGAAAGTAGCTTGGAAACATTTTCTTTTGTCCTTTTTACTGTTGACTTGAATCTTCAAAACATGATAGGTTGCTACTGAGTGAATAGGAAAGGCTGATTTTATCTTTTTCTTCTCGATTCAGATCACAAGTAAATGTTTACCAGCTATATTGAAGCTACAATATCTTGAAGAGTTAATTCTAGAAGGATGCTTTGGGATTGACGATGATAGCCTCACCTTGTTGAAGCAAGGATCCAAGTCGCTGAAGGTATTTCATAGGATTTCTCTTTTATCCTTCAAGATTGTCTAAAATCAGTGTGTATTTTAAAAATTCCTCTCTTGGTCAAATAACTTGTGCAAAAATTGTGGATGCAATTCGATGGGTTGAAACCCATTGAGAGTCATCTCCACACTGTCGGTGAATACTTGGGGTGGATTGATTTTATGTTTTGTTATATCCTGGTACATACAGCTTTGGAAAATGTTGAAGCGGGGTTTTATCACGATTCTCGAAAAATAAAGCTTACCCTTGATTCCTTTCATGAATGATACTATAGCTGTTCTGTAAGGTGCTACCTAAAAGAAAATGATTGTCTTAATTGAAATGCTTGTGTTTGTAGACTCTCGACATATCAAGTTGTCAGAACGTGAGTGACACCGGCCTATCTTCATTAACGAGTGGGATTGGCTGTCTGCAGCAATTAACTTTAGCATATGGTTCTCCTGTAAGATATTTTTACTCTTCGTTTCAAAAAATAATATGTATGTCATTTTTCCTGTTCCTTATCTTTTCTTGGGTTTCAGGTCACTCTTGACCTTGCTCGTAGTTTGCAGCGGCTGTCTAAATTGCAATCAATCAAACTTGATGGTTGCCTAGTTACATGTTCTGGTCTTCAGGCTATTGGGAATTACTGTGCTTCACTACGGGAGCTGAGCTTGAGTAAATGCTCTGGTGTGACGGATGAAGGCTTGTCCTCCTTAGTTAAGAAACAAAAGGAGCTCAGGAAGTTAGATATTACTTGTTGTCGGAAGTTAACCTGCGTATCTATTGCCCATGTTGCCTATTCCTGCACCTCTCTCACTTCTCTCAGGATGGAGTCTTGTACTCTCGTTCCTAGGGAAGCCTTTGTTCTGATTGGTCGGAAATGCCATCTACTCGAGGAGCTTGACCTTACTGATAATGAGATAGATGATGAAGGTTCGATGTTTGCATCTGTTATCGTCTTTTACTGAAGTTTGTGGTGCATTGTTGCTGTGAGCTTAAGACTGGCTTTTCTATGCAGGTTTAAAGTCCATCTCCAAGTGCTCAAATCTATCTGTTCTGAAACTTGGAATCTGCTTGAACATAACTGATGTGGGACTCAGTTATATCGGCGATCGTTGTTCAAAGCTTGTGGAAATTGACTTGTACAGGTTTGTGGATTAATGTATGCATTTCACTGTTAAGTTTAGGTGTCTGTACGTTTCTCAGTCCTAAGAGCAGTTGTCTGTTACGCGTAAAAATTGTTTCAAAAGGTACTGTGATTGAGAAGATAGAGCCACAAATTTTGTGTATTAGACGCTGCTTTACCAAGTATTTCCCCGTGAACCAGAAAACATAGAATATTCACATTCTGCTAAGCTTTGCTCCTACCATAATACTGTTCATTAATGTGTCATCTTCTCTTTTGTTAGATAGCAACGGAAACTTGTAATATATGGAGAAATACTAGAGAACAATGACATTTTCACTCAATGATTCTGTGAAATTAACTTTTCTTTTTCATATAGGGATTGAATTTACTGTAGAGAATCTCGAATAGAATAAAATATCCATTCATACAGAGTATCTGGAAGAGAAGGTCACTGGAAAACAATAGGCTTAGTTAAATCATGGTACCTACATACAGTTTCAAAATTGCTGGGTTTATAAAACTGTGTGTTTCTTGTAAACAGGAATACCAAGATGTTTATTAACTTCCTCAGTCTACTAGGTCTGCTTAAGCACTGGAGATGATCATTTATGTCTTGTTTTTTGTTTTTACTTTATTAATTACCCATTCCCCTATATTTATCTAACTGCTGTTTGCTTGATCAGGTCCATGGACATCACAGATTCAGGCATCACAGCAATTGCTCGTGGTTGTCCCAGTCTAGAAATGATCAACATATCGTACTGCCAACGCATCACGGATGCTTCTTTGATTTCAATATCAAAGTGTGCAAAATTAAGCACATTAGAATGCCGAGGTTGTCCTCTTATGACATCTCTTGGCATAGCAGCTATTGCAGTTGGATGTAAGCACCTCACTAAGTTGGATATAAAGAAGTGCTACAACATTAACGATTTTGGAGTCTTACCTCTCGCTCACTTTTCTCAGAATCTTAAGGAGGTATTTTCTGCTGCTTGTTTTTATTGTAAATCCTCAAGACTTCAACTGTTTCTTCCTCTCAATCCGAATGCATCGCGTCTACTGTAAAATATTGGGGCGAACAATGTTTGATGAGTATATTTTTGTGCGACTCACAGATCAACATGTCATGTACTTCCATAACGGATGTCGGCTTGTTGTCCCTATCTAGCATAAGCTGTCTTCAGAGCATGACAATTTTGCACTTGAAAGGCTTGAGCCCAAGAGGTCTAGCATCAGCCCTACTGGCTTGTGGAGGGTTGACAAAAGTCAAGCTTCATTCTTCGTTCAAAACCTTGCTTCCACAGCCACTTTTTGAACATCTTGAAGCCCGTGGTTGTGTATTCCAATGGAGAGAGAAGATGTTTCAGGTAAAATTAGTTATATCTGCTTCAAGCTTCATGAATTTATATGAATTTGGAAAACACGAGCCTGCTTAATTTTCAATAATCTACGAAGTATTACTTATGATAGTGTAGCAACTGTTGTAATATCATGTTTATATGTTTGACAGGAGTATTCTTGTGTACAGTAATTTATTTGTGTTTCTTACTGGTATTCAAATTTGACATTTTAGGTGAGAACCATATTCTAATGACTCATTATTTAAGTTAAATATAAGTGGTAAGATAAATGATAGTGGCTTTCGGGGGGATTCAGAAATTGCGTAGTGGGTGCTTTTGGGCCCATCCTGTCCGTGAAGGTGTTGCAATGTCAGTCCAGTGATAGGATGCTGTAGGAACCTTTACCTGTTCATGGGTTAATTGATAGAGTGAGAGATGGAGATTGTTTTGGTTTTCCATTAATTTTTTTTTTGTGAAACGACAAATTATAAGTTTTCTCTATTGATTTGTAAAGTATATAGTGAAGTCTGAACTTCCTAAATATATTGCCATAGATGGAGATAAGGTGGCGGTGTCGATGTTCTTATTCAAAACGATTAGAGATTCAATTATATTGATTTGAGATTAATACGATGCATATTGAACTTCTTCCACGGACTCGTGAAGATGCTGATTGTTTGTTGATAATGTTGACAGGATGAGTTAGAAGACTCCAAGTCTTGGAAACTGCAAGTAGCAGAAATGAACAATGACTCCTGAAAGTGAAACTCTTCTGTTTTTCGGCTTTTGTAGGTACATGTATTTTATGTTATATTTTGTATTAAAAATAAATCCCTATGTATATTACAATAATGAATTTAAGTTATTAGCATCGTTGGGATAAATAAAATTTTAATAAATTGTACATGGCAAAAGAAAGGATACAACTAGGCACATTTCTCATCTCCACAACAAAGGATAAGGTTTTTTGGTAGCGCGATGGTCAAGTGTCTACTTAATACTCCTTCGTCCGTTTCTTTATACTTACAAGGTACAATATGCCCCTTTGACACGCCATTTAAGGAGGACGATCTTTATGTACAAGTTGTTCATACTTTTCTTTATACATTGCAATATAATCCTTCCGTTCCTTAATACTCGCCCCGGTTTGATCGGTATAGTCGTAGATAATTTAATTGACTTATTAATGTGTTAGGTTGTACTATCTCCGTTCCTGAAAGTTCGTCATGCTCTTCGTTTAAGTCAGTTTCAAAAATTCTATGTGTGAATACAATGTTTATAATTATACTTTCTATTCTGATTTTTTTTATTCATCCACTTGCAATATTTATTGGTCCGTTGCATAACTATACCTAGGGGTGAGCACAACAGAGTACCCTGTTGAAATTCGAGGAACCAAAATCCGAACCTTAAAATGAGAACCGGAAACGGAACCTGTTGCAACAGGTTCCTGAAAATGAGAACTGGAAGTGGAACCTGTTGCAACAGGTTCCGATTCTGTAATTTTGAAAATTTAAGTAAAATATTTATATTTTATTGAAAAACTATCTACTTTATGGTTTGGGCTTTGATTGTTTACATTCTATATTTATATTTTCCAAAAATTAGCTTGGATTGTTTTATATTTTGGGCATATGAAGCATTTTCATATGACCCAGTTCCTTATTTTGGGTACTCACGTTAAAATTAGTGTGTAAAAATTTATTACCCGGAACCGGAACCTGTTGCAACAGGTTCCCAAATTTGTTACCCGGAACCGGAACCTGCACAACATGTGGCTTTTTCTGGTACATCTGTGTTCTCCAGGTACATCCCAAATTTCTTTTTCTGGTACATCTGTGTTCTCCTTAGCAAGAGTTGCATCATCAGTGGACATCAGGGTTCCATCATATTTAGTGCCACTTCTAGGAGTGATAGAATTGGCACTTTCTCTATTCTGACACTGGGGCGGAGTAGGTTGCCCTGGTAGTGTATCCGGTTGCCTTTGTGATAGAGTGTCAGCAAGTTGAGCAACTTGATTTTCCAACATTCTATTCCGATTCTTCAACTCTTTGATGCTCTCATCATGGTTCTTTTGAGCTATCTCTGCGGTATTCTGCATATTTGCAATGAGCTTATACATATCACCTATGTTAGGCTCTAGAGTAGCACTGGTCTGAGGGGGTTGTTGTTGATATCCTTGATGCGGGGGCCTATTAAACCCCGGGGGAGCATTATGTGAGGCTCCTTGTTGAAATGGAGGCCTAGCAACATGTGGCTGAGGTGGATGGAACATGTGGTTGTGACCATTGTTGCTGGGGTTGAGGATTCTGAACATTGTTGCTTCGATATGAGAAATTTGGATGATTCCTCCAACCCGGATTATATGAGTTGGAATATGGGTCAGTGGGTTGTCTCTGTTGAAAAGCATTCACTTGCTCCATTTGCGTAGTATCCTGCGAACTGTAAGAGCACTCATGACCAAAGTGACCTTGGAAGCCACATACTTTACAGTAAGAAGTTGTCACTGGAGCTACACTAGACATATTATTGATACTCATTGAGGGAGTACCGGACTGAGGAGTCTTCAAAGAATTGATCTTTAGATTCAAGGCTGCCACTTACGATGACAATATGACATAAGCATCGACATCCATCTTGCCCTTTAGATGTGGTTCTGGTGGTGATGTAATGGTTGACAGCTAAATTGGCAAGAAAATCATAGCCTGCATCCACTTCTTTGTCAAGAAAAACACCCCCAGCTGCAGAACCAACCGTGTTCTTGTATCATCTTACAAACCATGGTAGAAAATCTGAACCAAGAACCATTTTTCAATGTTATGGAGCGGACAAGACCGCTGCAATGCCTTGAATCTATCCCAGGCTTCTCTAAGTGATTCACCCTGACTGCTTCTTCTTCTGTTTCTTTTTTAGTTAACGAAGGCTCTTTCCAAGATCGGGATCGGGAGGAACCAAGGTACCCATTCTGGCATACTTGGGCATAAACAACAAAGAAAGAAAACGCAGTGAGATTTGCCTCAATTGGAACTGAGAGTTCCAATGAGACAATAGAAACAGTTCAAATAATCAAACTAAAACTAACAGAATCTAGTCGTCTCCCCGGCAACGGCGCCAAAAACTTGATGAGTTAAAAAGTGATACCGCAAGTACACGACATCTGTTGTTAGCAGATACTTAGCAAATACGGGTCGATCCCACAAGGAGACAAGTTCTATTAGTTTTTTCCCAATTATATAAACTATTTCAATAAAAGAAATGTGATTTTGATTATTAACTAACAAAACTAGAGCAATAATATAAATGCGTAATTTATCAATAAATTAAAGGTCTAGGGCGTCTGTTCGGTTCACCGTGCTTATACCAATCCAAGAACACAAATCAAATTGACAATGAATAAACTAAGCCGAGTAATTAAAATACATGTTAATCCTACAGTCGGGTCTTAAAACTTTCAATCCAACATATGCAGTACGGTCGCTAGCATAATCAGAATTACCAATTGCACCAAGCCTCTAAGAATATGATCTTTCAATTCTAATTCCTATTAGCTAGATAATCAATCAAGATATTGGCCAATTACATGAATCAACAATTAAAACAAATCAAATGGAATTACTCAAACAATAATCTATAAATTTACAAACCTTAATGCATACCGATCATGGTATAAACATGGCTTCCTTTACTTATTCCTAGAAAATGACTACTCGCTCATAATTAAACTAACAAGCACGAAATAAATAATAAGAACGAATTTTATAATCAAAGGAAAATTAATCTAAGGAACGAAAATAATAAAAATGAATTAAGAAAAAACAATTCTTGAATTACCTCTAGATTGATGAATTGGAATATTGAAAAGGTAGGGTTCAACAATGGAAGAGAGAAGAATAGAAAATGACGTGAAAAGGAAAATCTAGGAAATTAAAACATAAGGGAAATAAATTAATTCCCTTGAAGTATTTATATGCTTCCCAAATTCTAAACAAAATAGAAAATAGTAATAATTACATAAGTTACGATTTAATTGAACGATCACGAAACGAACGCACATGATTCCACGCGGAAGCCAGTTGGGCGCAGAAACCAGCGGGCCCGCTGGTCGGTCGCTGGTTTTCGCGCCGAAGGAGAAGAGTCGGGCCAGCATTGTGGGCTGGGGGCGAATCGGATAGTCGAGCCACCTTGTAGTAGTGGATATATATTGAGGATAAAATAACAAACTTACTATATTGCCCCTATAAATAGTAAAGTTAAATATTTCACAAATTCTTATTTACAAATGGACAATAAGTATCTCCAAATGCTTAAAAGTTATCTTCTTTTTAGTGATAACGTTTTTCATTTTAATAAAAAATATTTATTCAAAATCGTTAATAGTATTAAAAATTAATCATTTAACACTTTAAATGTCTATCTATCAATTTTTTTATATAATACAAAAGTTAAGAAAAATATATTAAAAGTTACAAAAAAAATAGGTAAAAATTACAAAAAAAAAAAACTGGGCAAAAGTTATCTTGGTATACAATAAATGTAATTTGCACTTTGTGCGTGCAAGATCTTTTATAAATATTTAATGAAAAAAGGAAGATTTCCTTTCTCAATGTTTTTATGAATGACACGGTGATAATACCCACATTCATCTCCAATTTCCTTTCTATCTTTGTCCTCCATTTTTGTAACTTAGAGGCTATTTTTTATTTTATTTTTCTCTCCCTCTGGCTCCTGCCACCAATTATTAGTCTCATTTATTTTCTATTTTTTATTTCTAAAGAACCTTCTACATATGGCCATAGGTGAGAAAGTATATAAATAAAGAGAATGAGAGAGGAGAAGTACGTATCATAATGCTTGCTTCTGGCCACTGGTGAGATAATGGTCTAATGATGGCGGTGGTTTGTGATCATGGCGGCGAGGGAGCTATACAGGAATGGGGGGCGTAGATACACGAGGAAGAGGGAAACGATGCAATTACATACTTTGCTTCTGAAGGATAAAATTGTCTTTTCTCATTTTGATGAGAAATCCTCATTCATATACCTGCCTGCCTCCCCCAGATATCAAATTCAAATAGGAGGAAATTGGGATAAGAGATTATTTTATCATATCTTTATCCCTCATGAATAATGGTTCTCTTGTAAACAAATATGCTTTAAGAGTGAGAAGGGATCAGAAATCATTATCCTTATGATCTAAACAAACAAGCCAAGTACATACTAATACTACTAAATATACCTAAAACTTACTGTTAATTTATTAAATATGTTGCCTAAATAAATGTGCAATGTCCAAACAAATAATCAAGTGTACATTCCTGTAAACACTAAACAGTGATGGGACCTTAATTTTTTTATTCGTTAGGGGGTCATATACTCATATCCATTGTACTTCAAGCACTAAAAAAATAGTAAAATCGCAATACTCCAATTTCACGATTTTTTTAATGATTATTTGTTAAATGGACCCATATTCAAAATATTTAATACTTAAAGGTACATTATGAAAAAAAATATACTTCGTATATTACAGATTTCAAACTCATAACCTCTATTACAAGTCTACAACCTAATATCTTATTGAAGCTACAATGCCTTCAGGTATTGTAGCAATTTGCATCGAGAAATGATTTTAAAAGTTGATTTTGACATTCCTATGGATGAAGTATAATATCTGATACGTATTTCACAAATATATATCACCCACTAAACAACAAAATAGGGAAAAGACAAACGCTAAAGGACAAAATCAATTTTTTTTAAAATGACATCCGTTTTTTGGAAAAAGGCATTGGTTTTTGAAAAATGGCATCAATTTTTCCAAAATGGCATATGTTATTTGAAAAATGACACTTGCTTTCATTTTTTCTTATTTCTATTTTATCGTTTAATGAGGTGAATACATATCAGATATTGGCCTATTCTCCCTCTCCTATGTGAGATCACAAATTTATATGCTCTCACAAATATGGTGTGAAAATAAATTCTCATCACCTTTAAATATACACCTAAATGCATTTGTGGTGGGGTTGGGGGCAACCCCAATTATTCAATTAAGGTCTCCAACTCCCATGCCAAAAAATTTAAAATGTGAAAAGGGACAAAGGAAAATTTTACTTTGAACAATTGGAGGACCTATTGAAATTGACTCGACTCGAATCGTTGATGATAAGTTGATAAGTAATGTCGCTATAAAGTGATCAAGATCATACTAAGGTAATTGAAAATAGAAGTGAAAATGAGAAATGCTTTTGAACCTCACCAAGGTACTCATCATTTTTACTCCCTCTGTCCCTTAATACTCGCACCGTTTTGACTTTTTACACTATTCACATAATTCACTTTGACCCTATTTTATTTCTAGTATATGAAAACAAATGTTAGTATATAATATGTTGTTGACTTCGTCTTAATATATATTTTCAAAATATTATATTTTTATAAGTTTTTATAATATGTAGTTAAATATATTGATGGTCAAAGTTGTGCATTGGCAAACGTGTCCAGTCAAAACGGTGCGAGTATTAAGGGACGGAGGGAGTAACTCGGATAAGACCATCAAGTGATCATATTACCCACATAATTGTGTTGAAAGAGTGAATATAAGATCCATTTAATGAATTACGCTATTATCTATTAGCTTAAGTAAGACTTATAACTTGGGGTATATTAGTTGGAGTATGTGAAAGGGATTAGAGAGGTATCTAAATGGACCAAAATTAATAATTTATGGCATGTATTCATGTGGTATAGAACTATAGATACTTCAAGGGTATCCACGTGACGTATTTGCGCCACTTGAATGTTGCATCATCTTTCTCATTTTGTCAGCTTGGTGGGTTGAGGTATTGTTTTCATCTCCTTAGTAAAGCATAGGCCACATTTGATGTTTGACAATACATTTATCATACTTTATAGGATTATGACATCATTAACTTATATTTATTATTTCTTCTCCAAGAAGTTTGTTACAAGGTAGTTAGTTAGTTAGTCAAGTTGTTAGAATAGTTGCTGACTCACTGTGTATATAAACACTAGCTCCTCTTATTTTTCATTCGATTGATTCTGTTTTGATTAATGAGAATGAGTTCTCCTCTCTCTTGAATCAATTTCTGTTTCTCAAATTCTATATGGTATCAGAGCCAAATCTCAAGCTCGAGATTTAGGTTTAGGTTATCTTAAAATTCTGAGTTCATACATTGAAAGTGTATGCATCTGTGACGGTTTTGCTGCGAAATTTCTTGCGATTGCGAAGTTTCTTGCGCAGAATTCTTGATTCATTTGTTAGCTGTGATTGAATTGATCGTCAAAGAAGTTGATTGCAATGACTTCTGGAGATTCAGACAGTAATCATCAACAGAGCTTTCAGCAGACTAATGGAGATAATGGAGGTACTTTTGATCCCTATTTTATAGCAAATTCTGATAATCCGACTTCTTCATTAGTATCTGTGGTATTCAATGGTGTGAATTTCATGCGTTGGAGTAGAAATGTTAAAAGAGCACTAATAGCTAAGAATAAAGAAGGTTTTATTAGTGGAGAAATTCAGAAACCTGATGTGAATCATAAGGATTATCTTAAATGGAAACGTGCTGATTTCATGGTGGTTAGCTGGATTCTGAGCTCTATGAACACTGATTTAGCTGATGATTTTGGATATATTGACAATGCTGGAGAGTTGTGGAAAGAATTGAATGAGAGATTTAGCTCTATTTGAAAGACTAAGAGTATTTGGATCTCTTTGCTTTGCTTATAACACAAATGTTCATAGAGATAAGTTTGATTCCAAAACTAGGAGGTGTGTCTTCATTGGGTATCCTGCTGGATATAAGGCATTCAAATTGTATGACCTTGATACTCATAGTGTTTTTGTTTCAAGGGATGTTGTTTTCTTTGAAACTGTTTTTCCATACAAATTTTCTTCTTCTGTCAAAAGCTTACCATCTGTATCTCCACCAATAAGTTTTGGTACTGAAATTTCTGAACAAAACACTACTGATTCTATTTCATCTTCTCCTTCTGATTCACATTATCACATTTCTCACAATTCTCTTTCTCCTACTCTTCAATGCTCAAATTCCATAAACACTAATCCCATAAATAATCCATCTTCTCCTTTATCTACTTCAAATTCTCCTTCTATACACACTTCTCAATCTATACCTGTGTTTGATTTGACAACTGCTCCCACTGAACCTGTCATCAGAAAATCCACTAGGACAATTAAACCACCTTCTGTTCTGAAGGACTTTGTTGGAAGTTATGTCCCTCACAGGGCTGTTGAATCACCTTCTACCACTGAGTCTGCTTCCTTTTCTGTTGATTCTTTAGTCAATGACATGGAATTTGATGACAGTTGGCTGATAGCCATGGCTCTTACCAATTATGATACATGGGAATCTTTAGCCTTTTCAGTGTTTCCTACATCTAATGATCCAAAGCATTATCACCAAGCTAAGCATGACAGCAACTGGATTGATGCTATGAACAAAGAACTTCTTGCTCTTGAGAGTAATGATACATGGGAGCTCACAGTTTTACCTAAAGATAAGAAGGCTATTGGTTCAAAATGGGTGTACAGAACCAAATTGAATCCTGATCATTCAATAGAAAGACATAAAGCAAGGCTGGTTGCAATTGGGTATCAACAAGTTGAAGGCAAAGATTTTACTCAAACTTTTTCACCTGTTGCAAAGCTGGCTACTGTCAGAATAGTAATTGCTTTGGCTGCCATGAGAGGTTGGCAACTGTTTCAACTAGATGTAAACAATGCATTTCTGCATGGTTACATTGATGAAGAGGTTTACATGAAACCTCCTCCTGGTTATGAAAAGGCAAAACCAAATGAAGTTTGCAAGCTCAAAAGATCCATATATGGATTAAGGCAGGCTTCTAGACAATGGAACAAAGAGTTAAGTAAGTTCCTGATTAGCTTGAATTTTCAGCAATCAAAACAAGATTATTCTTTGTTCACAAGAACTCAGAATTCTGAATTTACAGTTGTTTTAGTTTATGTTGATGACATACTGGTCACTGGAACTTCTGTAAGCCAGATTGAAGAACTCAAGAGGTTATTGGATACTGCTTTCACCATTAAAGATCTTGGTCAGCTTTCCTATTTCCTGGGTATAGAAGTTCATAGAAACACTGATGGTATTTTCCTTTCTCAAAGAAAATACATCACATATATCTTAACTGATGTTGGCATGGAAGATTGTGTAGCTGCTCCTGCTCCTTTGTCTTGTGGTTTGAAGTTATCCACTGATACTGGTGAGTTGCTTGATGAACCTGACACTTACAGAAGACTTGTTGGTCGTTTGCTGTATCTAGGTATTACAAGGCCTGATTTGTCTTACAGTGTGCAACATTTAAGCCAATTTGTTCACTCTCCTAGAGTTCCTCATTTAAGAGCAGCTCTACATGTGCTTAAATATTTGAAGGGAACTATTGATGAAGGTATCTGGTATTCTGCTCAATCTAAAGCACAGTTATCTGCTTATAGTGATGCTGATTGGAGCTCTTGCCAATTCAGTAGCAGATCACTCAGTGCTTATGCTGTTTTCCTAGGCAGCAATTTGATTTCTTGGAAAACCAAAAAGCAACGCAGTGTTAGCAAGTCATCAGCTGAAGCAGAATACAGGAGTATGTCTGCTACTGCCAGTGAGCTTGTTTGGATACAAGGTGTTCTAGAGGATCTGCAGGTAGCTATTCATTTACCTGTTCCATTGTATTGTGACAATACATCTGCTGAACATCTAGCTAAGAACCCAATGTTCCATGACAAAACTAAACATCTCAAGCGAGATATGCACTATGTTCGTGAGCTAGTGGACACTGGTTTCATACAAACAGAACATGTCTCTAGCCTAAATCAACTTGCTGATATCCTTACAAAACCCTTGCCTTCTTCTCAGCATAAGGTTCTTTCTGCCAAGCTTGGCCTTACTTCTAAGGTCCAGCTTGAAGGGGGAGTATAGGATTATGACATCATTAACTTATATTTATTATTTCTTCTCCAAGAAGTTTGTTACAAGGTAGTTAGTTAGTTAGTCAAGTTGTTAGAATAGTTGCTGACTCACTGTGTATATAAACACTAGCTCCTCTTATTTTTCATTCGATTGATTCTGTTTTGATTAATGAGAATGAGTTCTCCTCTCTCTTGAATCAATTTCTGTTTCTCAAATTCTATATACTTTATATTTTATATATTCTTTGTTTAAATAAAAAAAATTTGCAACAATTTTAATTTTGTCACTATTCATGAATTTACTTTGATCATATATTTTTACTAATTTATAAAAAAGATAATTTGTAAAAGATAATTCAACATTTGTTCGATTTTTTATAAACAGTATCATCTTGGATTAATTAAGAATAATCCAATCTTTGGGGAATATCTTCCGAAAATAGTAGATTTTACCTAAAACCTTAGTAGCATATTAACTTTTTGTTTTAAAGGTGCACGCTTGTGGAGGAGGAGAGAGGTTGTCATGGAGGGGAAGAAGAAGAAGAGAGAAAGAAAAGTGGGTTATCACCAGGTCAATACTATTTTAGGAAGATATCTTTCAAAGATTGAATTATTCCTGGATTAATCAAAGGTGATAATGTTTTTAGAAGATAGGGCAAATGTTGGATTATTCCTGGATTAATCAAAGGTGGTAATGTTTTTAGAAGATAGGGAAAATGTTGGATTATTTTTTACAAACTTTTTCTTTTATAAATTAGTAAAAGTATATGATCAAAGTTAATGTATGAATAGTGACAAAACTAAAAAGGTTACAAAAATTTTAAAACGAACAAAATATAAAATATAATACTTCCTCTGTTCTTAGTTACATGACACAATTGAGATTTTGACATTATTCACCCAAACTCATTTGACTTCCTTTTGTGATTTATACGTAAGAAAAAACATAGTCGCGTCGGGTTTTATTAGATTCGTCTCAATAAATATATTTTAAATATTAACTTTTTATAATTTTTTCTTATATATAATGGAGGAGATTGACGTTTGACATTGTATATTAGCAAACGTGCCTAAATAATTGTGTCATTTAAAAAGGAAATGAGAAAGTATATGATAAATGTATTGTCAAACATCAAATGTGGCCTATACTTTACTAAGGAAATGAAAACAACACCTCGACTCTCCAAGCTGACAAAATGAGAAAGATGATGCAACATTCAAGTGGCGGAAATACGTCACATGGAAACCCTTGAAGTGTATCAATACCACATGAATACATGAATAAATTTATTATTTTTTACAAATTTTTCTTTATGAAAAGTAAATGTTATTAAATAAAATGTTATTCAATTAATTTTATTATCTGCTTTCATAATATTAAATTTTAATATTTAAAAAAAATTACAGATAATTATTGTCAAAATTGTATCTTGACAAACGTACTAATATAAGGATTACAATCAATACCTAGTATATTTATAAAACATAACCATCATCATTTCAATGACACATAAGCCACTCCATCTTGAAGACACGTGTCCAAATCTTATGAATCTTCTATTTACTTTTTGTTATTAAAAAATAATAACCATTCATTATTCCACTTTATTGCAATTAGTTTTCACGTAGTATACTACTAATCCCTAATTTATTAGAATTGTACTCCCTCCGTCCCGGCCATGTTTATAGCCCCGTTGACAAAAAATACGGGTTTTAAGAAAAATGAAATATAGTACACGGGAAATTGGAATATAGTACATTAATAATTGATTTGTATGAGAAAGTGGAATATATTACATAGAAAAGGGAATATAGTATATGGGGAAGTTTTGTTGGGTTTTCAATGCATTTTAGATTAATATAGCACATGGAAAAGTGAAAAACTTAACGGACAAAAATAGAAACATGACTATAATTTTGGGACACTTAAAATAGAAACAGGACTATAAAAATGGGATGGATGGAGTACCAAAAATTAGGATGAATACTAAACTTTATTATGCCTAAACAACCGTCCCCTACTTCATCTTCCCCATTCTTCAACTTTCCATTAACTCTCCAGCCTTAATTATTTTCAATGTCAATTTAATTCAATCCCCAAATATTTTACCCTTCTCTTGTAGCATTCATTCAAAATTTAACCTCCCACTAATAGACTTTTTGACTGATCCGTGTAAAACGGTAGGAGATTATATGGTGTTTTAATTCAACATTTCGATTGTTTATTTTCATGCATGCAATTCAAGTTGTAGTACCACCTCCCCAACCCCCCCCCCCCCCTCTCTATCTCTAAGCACATTGTTCTTGATTTTTTATTTTTATTTTGGGACGCTTAAAATAAAAACAAGACTATAGTGAAGGAAATAATGCCCTTGGTCCAAGTATGCATTCAATGTTAAGTCTAATAAATGCGGTTCAGTATTAATTAACAAGTTAATAATTCAGTGAGATCAAGTGAGCTGAATGCCTAGCTAGAGGCCGCTTCAGTTCAAGTGGAATTAATGATATTAATCCACAGCTTACTCTTGACTGAACCCGTAGGGTCACACAAATAGTACGTAAACGGATCAAGTATTTAATGGCATTAAATACTCCATCTATGGATATTCGGAATCGACGGATCTTGGTTTCAGTGGGAGCTGAGATCGTCACAGGCAAGAAATGAATACTCCGGAAACGATGATATTGCCGGAAACGGAAATATGGATCGTATCGGAAATATAAATATTATCCAAGTCGTAGATGTTGCCGGAAACGGAAACATGGTACGTATCGGAAAATATTATCGGAAATGGAAATATTGCCGGAATCGGAAATATTGCCGGAAACGGAAATATTGTCAGAATCGGAAATATTATCGGAATCGGAAAATAATTCCGGAAACGGAAATATTAAATATTTGTTCGAAACGGAAATTGATTCCGGAATCGGAAATATTGAATATTGTTCGTATCGGAAATGAATTCCAGAATCGGGAAATTAATCGGAAGCGTATCGCACGAATTAGCATCGGACGAGGCCTGCCAGACGAAGGCCCAGCACGAAGCCGGGCCATCGCCCAGCAAGCCAGCGCGCCACAAACGCACCAGCCAAGGCTGCGCCAGGCCCACCGCAAGGCAGGCCCAGCGCGCGCCAAGGCTACGGCAGCGTGTGGGCTTGCGGCAGTGGGCTGCGAGCTCGCGGGCTGCGCGCGCGCGCATGGCGCCCCTCGTGGGCTGCTGTGCCTGCGTGTGTGTTTGTGTGCTACTCGAATCCTAAAGCTACCGGGATTTGTCATATGATTAAATCTAATCCTAAAAGATTTAGTTTATTTAATTAGAGTCCTAGTAGGATTATAATTAAATAAATTAGTATCCTAATAGGATTCCAAATCCTTTTCCATAACTCTATAAATAGGTGCCTAGGGTCACATATTTACATCGAGCATTCAAGTATTCAAAGTGAGTTTTTGAGAGCAAAATTCAGTCATACAATTGCCTATAAAGTGCCGAAAATTATAAGTACCTTAAGGGCGATTCTAGTTGGTCAATCTTAAGGCGGATCCGGACGTGCTGTTGACTATCTACGGAGGGACGACACTTGGAGTCCTAAAGACTTGTTCTTGTTCGGTTCGGGCGCAGCTAGGGAGGGCACGCAACAAAGAGTATGCATCTAAACTATGCTAAATGATTATGTGTAAATAATATGTTTTCCTGGCTTTATGGTTTTTCCACATGATTTATGAATTGTCATATGTATCATAACCTCACAGTGGTATCACGAGCCTCTTATTATTTTCATAATCTAAAATTGCATGAACATGGTTAAATATTACAAATTTGCAAGAATTAAAAGGGGTGATTAATTTTCGTAATTGTTAATTAATTGCAAATTGCGTTTATTTAATTATACGTACGCAATTTTTCGGCAGTTTCTTCGTTACTCATCCAAATCGAGTGATTTTTGTGTCAATTCCGCATGTAAAAGGCATTCTAAAATTTTGACAAAAAGAGTATTTTTCTGCCGAACCCAGAATTCTCAAATTCGAAGCCTAACTATGACTTTTCGAAGGTTTTAGTTTTTCGAATGCAAAATTTCGTAAATTTAAGATGTTAAATTAAATATTTGCGATTCTTGTTGATAAATCTTGAATTTTTTATTGACCTACTGTATATGTTTAACAAGTTTGAATGCCTAGCCTTGTTAATTATGCAATCTAATTTGTAATTATGATTAATTTGTTGAAAATTAGAATAATTTAGAATTAATTTGATTTTCATAATTAATTATAATTTAATTAGATACCTATGATTAAAAACCACCATAAAAATTGTAAATTTATTTTAAATTTTAAATTTTTATGACCTAGACTTGAATCCATGTTAATCGGAAATCAATTGAATAATAAATTTTCGATTTTTTCGCCCTAAAATTATGAAATTAATATTATTTATTAATTTGTCATTAATTTTAAATATAAATTTTTTAAATTTTATGCGATTCACTCATATAACTTGCACGCACAAAGCAATGGACGCTACGTGTTACCCTTAAGGGGTGTTATATAGTGCGGGCATGTGACGACGAGCAAGGGAGCTCGTCGCCCATGCGGCACGAATGCAATGAGCAAGGCCATGGTGCACGAGCACAAGGCAGCAGCCCTGCCTTGTGTCGTGGGCTGTGAGCAATGGACGAATGGGCGAGGGCGAAAGCAAGGCACAACAGTCGCGTGTGGGCAGCAAGCGAGCTGCGCCACAGCGCGCACTGCCGCGTGCAAGCGTGCGGAGCCTCGCGCGCAGCGAGCGCAAGCTCGCGTGCCACGAGTGCTACGCCCAGCGTCGATTCCTCGCGCAGCGAGCGAGGCTCGCAGGATCGAGCGCTGGCAAGCGCGCGCAGCGAGCAATGGCCCGCATAAAGCGAGCGCTGGCGAGCGATGGCTCGCGTGCATCGAGTGCTGGCGCGCGCAGCGAGCACCAGCTCGCGTGATACCTTGCGAAGGAGAGCAGCAGCAGCGATGCGACGCAGCGCATGGGCTGCGCGCACATGGCCAGCGATGGCTGTGTGCGTGTGGCCCATGGGCGTGCGTTGCGTGGGGTTGTTGCGTTGCGATTGGATCGTTTTGAAATTTTAATTTGAAATTTTCAGTTTACGTAATTTTAATAAATTTTAAAATTAATAATTTAAATTATTTTCTTGGATTTTAATTTTGAATATTGTAATTATAATAAATTTTATTTATTCTAATTATTTTACTAAAATTAAAATCATGAATTAATTTAAATACGACTGAAATTAAATTAAACTTTTTGGATTCAATTATAAATTTATATGAGCTTTAAATTTTAATTAAATTTGTATGTTTCCGGTTAGACTAGAAATACATTTTTATGTTTAAAATTAGTAAAGCATATGAATTTATTGGTTTAAGTGGGAGCCCTTTTAGTCATAAACTCTTGATTAGGTCTACAAATCCTTAAGGTTAAAACAACTTGATTAGAATTAATAAGGACTGAATAATTGGTAGATTATTGGTGCCCTTGATTAATTGCTGCAAATGTTTACGTGATGCATAATGTGTTTTACTAACCAGCTATGTGGGCCATTCATGATAATGAATGGGTGAATGGTATATATTGTATATGTACTGTTTTGCAGGTTATGAAGTGACTAGTATGGCCCAAATAGGATAGAAAATATGGTCTGCGTACCATTAATTTGAATGTAATTGGTCTAAAGTACCAAAGTTGTTTTTCAATTCAAATATGGTCTGCGTACCATCAAATAGTTGTAATTAGTTTTAATTATAGCTTATCCTATTTGAAGAAAATGGTGCCTCCCACGGAGATTTTCAAGACGGACTTTGAAGTTAAAGCTTCAAGATGAAGTCGGGCCATACTAGATCACATTTATCTTATGCATGTTTTAAGTTATTTATTGCTTTTAAATATGTCTTAAAATGCATGAGATCAAAAGCTTGATTATGTTGCATGATTAAGGATTTTAGTTCACTTAAAATCTAACCAACATAGTAAGAGCCTTAAGTTCCAAACTTAAAAATTGAGTTAAAAGGTGCCATGCCAAAATATACACTTGCTTGGATATCCTTTACATCAATCTAGTAATAGTTTTCGCTCAGCGAGGTATTACTTATTGGTCCTAAAGGGGCAAGGTACACAAATAATTGTGAGTACATGTTAGTTTTGGTGAAACTCAACGATATAAGTAAGGAGTCCTTTTATGTCGTGGCAAAATCGATAGGTTTACCTAATAAGTTCCTAGACGTACCTATCAACCAAGAATAGTTTCTAGACTATTAGCAAAAGGCTTTTGCTTACCTAAGATGTTTTAGGATTAAGTCGACAAACTGTGCTTAGTTCTTCAATGATTTTAGGATCTTGGAATCATTTTATTCACACCTGCCGGAACAATAAATTCGAATAAAATGCTAATAACTTGTTTGAATTGCATGATTGCTTTAATTTCAAGTTATTATTCATGATAAATGTTTAGACTTTGCATGCTTCAATGAATATTTTAATTATTGTTTATAATTAAATATCTTGCACTGCAATAAATCCTTTTAGAAAGGTAACAGTAAATTTCCTCGATTGGTAGTGAATACAAGAACGATTCACGGAAATGAGAGAAAATGAGCAATTTAAAATGTACGTTTCTTTTAGCGACTTTTATGGTTGTTTTTGAACATCAAAATCGAATGGCGAACCAATTGGTGCTTGTGAAATCAAAATACAATGTAGTTTTGAAATCATGAAGCATTGAGTTTAAACGCTCAGCCTTACCAATGGTTAACAACCTAATATCTTTGTCCATTTAATTCTCGAATGAGTCTAGTCCCTAGACATTCGAATAGATCGATGCTTAGAGAACTTTACAAGCTTCTGGTAAGATCATCTAGTTGAAGCAAAATATTCAACATAAATTAAATGGTAAGAACCTTGTTGGAGTGACATTGGACATGTCTAACAAAGTATAAAAGTCAACACTAAAGAATTCAATTCTTAAGACTATAAGAAAAGGTACAAGAAATAGGAAAACAAGGAACAAATGAAAGGAATTTACGATTCCGTTTCTACCTATAAGTTTATGTTTAAAGAGAAGTGACCTAGCAATCAAACCTCCTTGGTATCATATACCGCTTGAGGTTCTTACTTCGGTAATAACTCAAACAATGGAAGCTAGGCTACACTAATGACCTACAAGTGGGAAATGAAGCATGGCAATGCTACATTAGTTGTAGGGTCATCTAGTTTGTTTTAAGTCCTTTCAAGGCTGGAACTTAATGGCTATTTTGTTCCATAATCAGCATACCTAAATTTCTGCTTCAAACACAAAAAGACTCACATTCAGATGAACAAAAACAATGCTTGTTTGTTTGTTTATTTGAATAAAATGGTCATTTACGGGTTGAGTCAATATGCTTGATTAAAACAAACAACTCTTTAAAGAACTTTACTAGGTTCAAATCAACCCCTTGATTTGAGTTCCACTAATCTTTGGCATTGTTGCTTAGACCATATCAATAAGTTAACATTCAAAAGCTCTATTTTGATGGACTTTTGAAAGTTCATTGATTTCTAAATCAATTTAAGACAACTAGTCTTACTTGTTGAAAGTAACAAAAGATATGAACTATTGTTAGAACGCCTAGACAATAGAGTTCAAAGCTAAAGAAAGATTTTATGACTTTATTATTTCACATGGATTTGAGTGAATATAGGTTTATTTACTCAAATGTGATATAAGTTGAATCTGTTTGGCTAGTTCAAAGATTCAGAAGTATAAAAACCACTTGGAAAGAAATCATAAAGATCTAGGTTAGATCATGTTGATGATTACTTGAGACCAAATATGATCATCAATGATTGTGTGTTGTAATTTCACAATCTAGGTCCATAAGATATGGCATATCTTAGTTGGAATAATCGAAGTCAATTAGTACTTGATTCGATTAATGATGAATCATAAAGACTTTTCCTATAATTTCTAAAACAAAATGCTCAACTACCACCAAACTAAACCAAATTCGTCAAAGCTATTGAAAAGTAATTTCAGAATAACTTTTCATAAAATATATCTAGAGAGTTGCAAAACTCAGTGGGAGCTTAGTGTTTGTCATTCGACAAACTAAGGCCCAAGTATAGATATATGTTTCATTGTGATTTATTCAAATGAGACACAAGGGTATTGTTTCTACCACGAATTTTTGAGAACATAATGTTTGTTTGCTCGAAATAATGTCCTTTTGGAGATTCGTTTCCAAAATGACAAGTGGGAGAAAATAGACCTCGAAAGTCTTCGAGGCGAACAACAAACATAAACGGACATTCCTGAGGCTTTTCGAAGTGCTTCAGAAAATCCAAACTTATTCTTTAAAAACTTTAGAAGTGGCTTTAAAGAATAGACATCTCTTAGAAGACTTTACAAGTGCTTCAAGGAGAACAGAATATTCAAAGGACTTTCAAGTGGCTATTGATATTCTATTGTTTGATGTTCTATACCCAAGTAGGCATAGAGTTCAAATCACTAAAACTATGCAATTCTTCTATTAGATAGTGAAGAAACCTACAACTTGCACTCAAACTATTATCATGTAGATTAATGAGTTTGTGACCTGTAAGAAAGCTATGACGAAACCCAGATTCCCTAAAATGGTTAGAGGCCATATATAGACTCAAATGTTTTAAATGGTTAGAGGCCATAAAACATACTCAATGTTTTGATGACAAAATTGAAATTTTGTTGATTTGCAAGAATAGTTTCACACCTATTGGTTGCAAGTTTGTTTTAAAGGATAAAAACCATCAAACATTGAATTGTGTTCACACACAAAGCTAGATTAGTTGCTAAAAGTTACAAGCAAATTCACGGTGTGGATTGTGTTGAAACCTCATGCATAATCGTAATGCTCAAGTCTATATTCAAGCAATGATTGCATATTGGTACATATAGCAATTGGATGAAAAAACGTATTCCTCAATCAAATGTTGGAATAAACTATGTCATAGGATTTGTGGATCCAAATAAATGCTTGAAAAGGAAAGCTAGCTTATAAAATCTAAGTACAGATTTAAGCAAGCAATTGGGAATTGGAACTGTATTTTAAGTGAAGCTAATAAGCATTTTAGTTTCATAAAATATACATGATTCTTATAGATATATAAGAAATTTAGTGGGAGTACATAAAAACTTAATTGGTCCTATGTGTATCACACACATATCTCTCTATTGTGAAATAACATTCAAATGCTAATGACTTAGATTTGAAATTATTCATCAATGACGGACCATGGCGAAACTTAGTACATACTGGGTATTAAGATCTGGTTACAAAGATCTTATAATATTGTTTTAGATTAAGTAATGGAATTTACTAAATCAAACAAGAAAGACTCCATTGGAGATATTCGACCCATATGAATAAATCTAAGTAAAGGATGTTTGAACTATGTATAAGCATTTACTAAGTTAAACATCAAAGACTCTAAATGAGATTCTTAAACCTATATTATATGTCAAAGAATTTAGCTGGATTCAGTATCTGCTGAAATTGAATGAGCTAAAGTTACATGAATAGAATTCAATTGGGAATTATTCTGCAAAAGAATTTATCATGTATGATATAATATGAGGATCGCCAAAAACGTATCGTATGACTTTAGGCATGACGAACATATACCAATCTCTATTGATCTAAGTGAAGATCAACTAGATTGAGATCAAGAATACTTATGGTACTTGAAAAGGTACATAGGAATAGTTCTTGATTCAAGGAAATAAAGATATGCTAAATATTGATGCTACACGCATAAACACTGGCAAATGATCAAGCAAGACCCTTTGGAGTTAACCATTGACAAGGACGAGCTAAGAGCATCGTGTTTTGAAATGGCAACATGGATCGGAGACCATGAGTTGTTGCGTGGGAAATTAAATATGTTCTAAGATACAGTTGGAAAGTCTTCCACATATCTGTGAACTGCTTGGATAAGTAAATCCAAACAAAGCATCACTAGCAACCTAAATAGTTGAAGTAAAAGTAATTATTGCCTAAGAAGCAATGAAACAGGGTTGTTTATGTTAAAGAGTTCTTCATTGAACTTGGGAAGATCACATGTATGTTGATTTAATGGTTCTTCATTGCAAAATGCGTAGAACCACTAATGTAGCAAGAAAGACTAGATCACAAAATAAACATACTCAAAAGTTCTTATCATCATATCTCGAAGAACATTCGATGAAAAGGATGTTAAGATTGGCAAAGCGTGATAACTAAACCTATGCAACAAGTGAGAAGCAACACTCACGTTGTAGCACTGGAAATCAAGCATAGCTTTGAATTCCATGAACTGTTTTAAAGATGGGTTTGAGGCCCATGGTTGTAAAACAATGGGGTTGAACATTTATCATATATGAAATGTATTTTCATATTCCATTTAATCTTGGTTTAGTATTAAATGATGAGTCCCTTCAATTTGACGATATATTCAAGATAGACTGTCAGGACCAGTCCTGTGACTAAGAAATGTCTATCAAGTGAACTTGAATGTCAAAGGTTGAAAATGGTCCCTAGTCGGAGTTTTCTATAAAATTGGACGCATAGAAAACGTTAGACGATTAGAATGCAAGATGACTAGTAGTTCTGTTTCTTGAACTATGTGGACATGGCGATGTCATAATCATTTGCATAGATACTTACTTTGGGAAGACTAGTATCGGACAAGACCTATGAAACTTTACTGTAAGAGATGAAAATCTGTCATAAGTAAATTTCATTAAAATTATTAGACACTAAATCCTCAATACCTGAGTGATTTGAGATTACTTGTTTGAGAACTGGTTGCTTTGACGTTGACCAACCGTCGCACCGTAAAAGGAGGCTATAAAGGCAACGCTCAGGTAATCACCTATCAAATGAAGTCTAATCTCAAGATCGCAAGATTGGGATTGTCCTCCCATAAATCGGGATGAGATGCTTAAAAGTTGTACAAGGCCACTCGGAGAGCTAGAAACTGTGAAATGCATGGCCGTGCTCGGATGAATCATAGGCTATGATTATCTGTTTATTTGATCAGTTGAACTCTGAAACCGAGAAACACCTCTGGACATAATAAGGATGACAACTCTTACCTTATGTTCAAGAGCAAGCATCGAGCGACAAAGGAATTAGGAAATGCACACTTGTCCCTAAGGACAAGTGGGAGACTGAAGGAAATAATGCCCTTGGTCCAAGTATGCATTCAATGTTAAGTCTAATAAATGCGGTTCAGTATTAATTAACAAGTTAATAATTCAGTGAGATCAAGTGAGCTGAATGCCTAGCTAGAGGCCGCTTCAGTTCAAGTGGAATTAATGATATTAATCCACAGCTTACTCTTGACTGAACCCGTAGGGTCACACAAATAGTACGTAAACGGATCAAGTATTTAATGGCATTAAATACTCCATCTATGGATATTCGGAATCGACGGATCTTGGTTTCAGTGGGAGCTGAGATCGTCACAGGCAAGAAATGAATACTCCGGAAACGATGATATTGCCGGAAACGGAAATATGGATCGTATCGGAAATATAAATATTATCCAAGTCGTAGATGTTGCCGGAAACGGAAACATGGTACGTATCGGAAAATATTATCGGAAATGGAAATATTGCCGGAATCGGAAATATTGCCGGAAACGGAAATATTGTCAGAATCGGAAATATTATCGGAATCGGAAAATAATTCCGGAAACGGAAATATTAAATATTTGTTCGAAACGGAAATTGATTCCGGAATCGGAAATATTGAATATTGTTCGTATCGAAAATGAATTCCGGAATCGGAAAATTAATCGGAAGCGTATCGTACGAATTAGCATCGGACGAGGCCTGCCAGATGAAGGCCCAGCACGAAGCCGGGCCATCGCCCAGCAAGCCAGCGCGCCACAAACGCACCAGCCAAAGCTGCGCCAGGCCCACCGCAAGGCAGGCCCAGCGCGCGCCAAGGCTACGGCAGCGTGTGGGCTTGCGGCAGTGGGCTGCGAGCTCGCGGGCTGCGCGCGCGCGCATGGCGCCCCTCGTGGGCTGCTTTGCGTGCGTGTGTGTTTGTGTGCTACTCGAATCCTAAAGCTACCGGGATTTGTCATATGATTAAATCTAATCCTAAAAGATTTAGTTTATTTAATTAGAGTCCTAGTAGGATTATAATTAAATAAATTAGTATCCTAATAGGATTCCAAATCCTTTTCCATAACTCTATAAATAGGTGCCTAGGGTCACATATTTACATCGAGCATTCAAGTATTCAAAGTGAGTTTTTGAGAGCAAAATTCAGTCATACAATTGCCTATAAAGTGCCGAAAATTCTAAGTACCTTAAGGGCGATTCTAGTTGGTCAATCTTAAGGCGGATCCGGACGTGCTGTGGACTATCTACGGAGGGACGACACTTGGAGTCCTAAAGACTTGTTCTTGTTCGGTTCGGGCGCAGCTAGGGAGGGCACGCAACAAAGAGTATGCATCTAAACTATGCTAAATGATTATGTGTAAATAATATGTTTTCCTGGCTTTATGGTTTTTCCGCATGATTTATGAATTGTCATATGTATCATAACCTCACATATAGAATTGAGACGGAGGGAGTACCAAAAATTAAAATCAATACTCAACTTGATTATCGTTCTTCATCTTCACATTAACTCTGCAACCTTAATTATTTTCAATGTCAATTTAATTCGATCAATCCCCAAATCCACTCTCATTCTTCTGTGGCGTTCATTCAAAATTTAACCTCCTACTAATAGAATTTGTACTGATCCTTTTTGAAACGGTAGGAGGTTATAGGGTGTTTTTAATTCAACGTTTTGATTTTTTATTTTCATGCATGCATTGTGAAGTAATAAGCCGAGGAAGGAGATTCCGTAAGAGAACTATGAGTGCAAATAAGCCGATACTTTTATGAACAAGTCGTGTTAGGAATTAAACGCAACTTAATTAAACCAATTAACAAGATTAGATCTTGTAACGAAGTATGAAGTCAAAGCTCGGTTCGGCGACACACCAAAATGTCAATTAAGTGGTATTGCGCAAGAGTAATACTGACGCGGGATTATTTCTTTGTTAGCCTCATGGCCCTCATAGCAACTTCGTACTTAAGAAGCTGCATGAGGCAAACAAAGAAATTAGGCAATTTTAGTGATTTGGCAAATCTTATTTATGTACTATTTCCTAGTTTAACATTTATTGTAATTACGAAATTTGATCTATTTTGGTATGTAACAATGTCTAGAATCATTTAGACTTGGGGAGCAAGTATAATTTTAGTAAACGAGGGTTTCTAGGGTAGCCTATAAAAGTGGTTTAGATCTAGCTAGAAACTAAGAGGGAAAATACATTGGTGAGAAAAATCATCAATTGAGGGGTTATTGTATTATTTTGCAGGAACTTAATAATATGATCATATTTGAGGGGAGGAAATCTAAATTTCCTCACAAACACTTATGTCCTTAATTATTATTTTTGCTATTTGTTCTACATTATATTTATAGGGTTTGTTCCTAAAGTCTATTACACGCGTTTGGTTATAACAAGTCGCGAACAAACTCGTTCGAAGCTCGAACGAAGCTCATTCATTAAGAAAACGAACAAGCTTGATCAAACATTTAAGACTGGTTTACTAAACAATCTCTTACTCAAACACCATCATGTTCGACTCGTTAGTATTCACGAACAACTCGTTATAGCACGCTAATAGCTCGTGTATTTTAATAGAATAATATAAAACTTACGTAGTATATGTTTCTCAAAATATCTTATACTTTGTACGGAGTAACTAATTATAGAATATTTTATTTAGTATAATTGTAAAATCTAAAATTTGTATGGAGTACCTATTTAAAAGTTTCTTTTATCTTAAATAAAAACAGAATGAGTTGCAAAGCTTGTTTGATTTAGAGCGAGTTCGAGGTCAAAATACAAACGAGCAAGCTCAAGTTGTGCCCGGCCAAGTATTTTGCTAAACGAGCTCATCTCGAACAAAAGGAATTAAAAGCTCGTTCAAGCTCGAGCATGCCCAAACACTAATATTTCTTAAGAAACTTAGCCCGATAACGTTTTTACTCGACTTATTTACAGCCCTAAAGAGAACTCTTGAGGATTTGATTTTCCCTAATGAGTACTACATATTTAATGTGTTAAATTTGTTAAAATAAAAAAGAAAGTTAATTCACCAATTTCTAGAAGATCATTTCAAACCGAAAAAATAGAATCCTTGCAATTAAAGTTAACGCAAAAAATTTCCCACTTTTATCCTATCTAAACGGAAATACTTCGTATAATTTTCTCTACGATACTTTTTTTAGAAAAAAAAATTGTACAGTATCTTTTCCACACCCTTTTTCTAACTTGTCTCCTTTTTTAAGATCACTTCCTTATAAATTCTCTAGTTTGACCATTTTAGGTCCATTGACTTGTCGTCGCATACAACGATGACAACGAGAATAACTAACCTATATTTTGAGAAGTTATTGTTGCAGATTATTGTCCTCTGATGGTTTTTAAGACTAGATAACTAGAATTATGAAATATGATAAATAAAGTTGGACTTAACATAGATCAAATTAAAAAAAATCCTTTGGACTTAACATATATCAAATTTAAAAAATTACATTTAGATTAGTAAGTTTGATTATTATGCATTTACAGAGTATATATTTTATCCATATAGGACAGTAAAGGCATCTAGATTCAAGACATATTATAACAGAAACATTATTAAGTTTGCAAGCTACTACGAGATTTTACAAGCTTAAATAATCGGTTGAAATAAATTTTGTTAAGTTCATGAACATAACACAATTTTAGAGTGACCGAATCATAAACTTACCATATACTTATAGCTTGGTTGTTATTCTACCATGTACATGGGAATCTTCAATTTTATGTCTTAATATGGGGTTGTAACAAACTGTATTAGTTTTAGTTGTTTTTTATATTTTTAAATAGCACAAATTTCAAACTATGTACCTTAAGATAAGCTTCACTTTTAAAATATTTTAATACTAAATAGAAAACACATTTACTCTTCAAATTACTAAACAAGGCTTGGTGTGATTGGTTCGCGATTTACCTTGTAGCCTCGAGGTCACAATGTTAAATCCTCTGAGCAACAACCAATTAAACCAAGGCGTATTTGGTAATTTTACCTTTCCAGCCATCAGCTGTGAATGTTTGGGATGTATTCATTTACCTTTTCTCTCCAACTTCAAATGCTAAGACACACAAAAATAACCTAAATACGTGTAAGTGTTGAAGTTCACTTAGGATCGTCCTCCTTACCATTTTTCCCTATGCTAATATCGACTCATCTCCTATGCTAATCGGATTTGTCCAATCTCTTCATTGGTAGGATCCTAATTGCTCACATCAAGTCCCCCACATAAGATTGTTGTGGGTTGGGTCGTGCTTCGCCCCGAGCCCATATGCTTTGGGTTGGGCATGGACGGTCCCAACCCACGTCAAATCCACTTTTCACGTGGGGTCGGACCAAAAATTTCATAAAGGAAGCCTAGGCACGACCCATGTGCCCTCATGGCGGGTCGAATCGGGTCGTATCGCGTATTCGTGCTTAAATCTAATTTCACTCAATATAACTTGATTCATTGGGCTTTTTCCATAAACAAATACGACCCCACCCTAGCCCCACGGCCCACGATTTTGTTCTCGTGCCAGGTCGTGCTTTTCCCGTTCCCATGGCGAGTCGTGCTTTTTGTGTTGGGTCTTGTTGGGCCTTGGGTCGTGCTGGCACAATACCATCTTTACCCCCGAATAGCTTGCCTCAAACACCAGTTCCCTAGCCACCTTACCTTGAAATAAACTTGATTATTAAAATCACACTTGTAAGTTGTACCTTTCCATTTTCATCACTAAACAAAAACATCTTAATCCCTAAATTACCACGCAACGTTTTGTTAGTTAGAAGAGAACTTATGTTATAATTCCGAGGTTATAAAATTAAATTCTCCAGTCCGAACTACAACCCTTATGTACTTATGTAGTTGGGGATGGACATTTTGTATTCCTCTCCATTTTCAAGTGCTAACCCACAAATACAAATGAGCGTAAGTTCATATAAGATCATCCTTTATAATTATTTTATTTTCTCTTAAAAACCTTCTAAAATAATCTACAAACACAAGTTCATATAACAGTGACGTGCCGTGAAATGCCACGTGGCTCAATCTTAAGGACGTTCCAAAGTGCCGGCTCTCCATGGGCACTCCTCATTAATTTCCAAACTCATCGCCCCACACATGGGACCTAGAAAAGAAATTGTTGGCCAAGTCAAGTCAAGAACACAAGCTTTGACTTCAAAATATATTTCCTCCTCAAAATAAAAATAAAAAAATAAGAAGAAACATTATTTCTGTAATTCCTAAAATACCCTTTTCCACGGTCAAAGTTTTCCCTCACCTCACCTCACCTCACCTTCTTAGAAAGACCTCTCCAAAGACCTTCATTTTCAAGCCATCCATCACCACAATCCCACTTAAAAATATTTCTCCTTGGGTTTTGTTGTTTTTCCAAACAATCCCTTCAATTCCTTACCTCTTTATCTACTCCTTCCTCTTTCAAACTTTCAACTCATTCTTAAAAATACTTCCATTCTTTCTCTCTCTTCTCTCTCTCTCTCTCTCTCTCTCTCTTAAACTTCCTACAAATAATGTCTTCCTCAGTTGCAAGCTTAGAACATTCCCTTTCCTTCAACACAAGTAGCTTCTCCTTCACTAACCTCATGAACTCCTCTTCCTCCTTCACCGACTTCTTCGCAAGCACAACCAATGATGATCAACATGTTTTGGAGGGTGATTACAACACTAACACAAAAGAGAAGACTACTACTAATAACAATAACAATAACAATAACAATAACAATAATAATGACATTAATAGTACTAATTGGTCCGGATTTGATCAACTCATTGAAGTTCCTAAGTTCAAGTCTATGGCTCCTTCTTCTCTTTCTGTCACCGAGACTACTCCCCTCGCTTCGTCTTCTTCGTTTTTGAACACTCCTAATGCTTTTAGTCCTTCCATCTTCTTGGATTCGCCTCTCCTCAATGTAAGTCCCTTTTCTCTGTTTTTCTCTACAACTTTTTTTGTAATACTGATAAGGTTGCATACATCTGAACCTCCCATTCTTTGGACAGGCATCGGGTTTACATGTATATTTTATATGGTTACTAATGTTGAAGTTTGTTATATATGAATTATTATGTGCAGAGTTTCCCATCTCCAACTGTAGGAGCCTTTGGTGGTGAGGGATTCAATTGGACTCAACTAGGTGCTAATAAGGATGAAGGAAGAAACAACAATTTTACTTTCCATGCTTCTTCAAACAACTCAATTGTAAGTCCTTTTTTTCTCTTTTATATGATTGATTAGCAAAAAGAAGAGTTGATTTTTAATGGATTTAAAGCCAATAATACAATACATTCATTGTATACAAATTTTCGCGATCCGATAATGATCCACCACATGAGTTGGTTGAGAAGATACTTGATTAATTGAAGAGCCGTGCAATCAATAGAGGCGACTCTGTTACACGAATGTTTAATTTAATGCCCACCAAATAGACTTTGTACAGTAGTCGCTGCATAGGCAAGCCAAGTCTAAGTCAATGCATGAAATGCCAAGATATATAATATTTAAATAATCTTGAGAGCCGCCATTAGTTCTAGAAGCCCATTTTTGTAATCATTTTTAGAAAATATGAAATTGTATAAAAACGAATATTTTCACCAACATCTATGTTCCCACTTAAATAAATAAGATTTGATACTTTTCTGACATTTTTGTCTGAAACCAAACATGTGCAGGAAGGGTGGAATTTGGATGAACCGAAGAAGCAAAATGAGATGATTAACAACAAAGATCAAATCAATTCAAAATCCGAGTTTACTACTGTTAATCAAACCATGCCATATGAAATGAACACAACAAAAACAGATGTTGGTACTAATATGCAAAGAGGGTACAATGCTCAACCAGTTCAGATGAATCGAGCACAGAAAAGAGCTGAAGATGGGTATTGTTGGAGGAAATATGGGCAGAAGCAAGTCAAGGGTAGCGAAAATCCTCGGAGTTATTACAAGTGCTCACACCCAACTTGTCCTACGAAGAAGAAAGTCGAGCGATCACCAGAAGGTTATGTTACTGAGATTGTGTACAAGGGAAGTCACAACCATCCGAAGCCTCAACCTGGTAGAAGATCATCTGTTCAGAATAATAACAATAATAACAGTGGGTTTGATGGTTCAGAGGGTTCTTCTAATACAGCCCTTATCATGTCACAGACTGATAATTATTCTTCCTTTACTCCTGAGACATCCTCTGTTTCTGTTGATGAGGAAGACGAGTTTGATCAGACTTCCGCCATGAGTAAATCAGTTAAAGAAGATGATCATGAACCTGAATCCAAAAGATGGTAAGATTTTTCATTTTATTTTCTTTTGTTCTAGTTCCTGTTTTTGTCTTTCTGTATCATTTTTGAGGTGCAAATGCATGTTTCTGATCATTTTCGGGTTCTTGATTCATTACAGGAAAGGAGAGAATGAAGGGGAAGTGATGTCAGGTTACGGAAACAGAACAGTGAAAGAACCAAGAGTAATAGTTCAGACAACCAGTGAAATTGATATTCTTGATGATGGGTATAGATGGAGAAAATATGGGCAGAAAGTAGTTAAGGGAAACCCCAATCCTAGGTAAGCACACAGTTATTCTTTATAAAAATTTCCTCCTAAGATGTTATTATGAGTAGAAAGTTCTAATCTTTAAAATTGATGGATTTTATAGGAGCTATTACAAATGTACGAGCACAGGTTGCCCAGTAAGAAAGCACATAGAGAGGGCATCCCATGACATGAGGGCTGTTATAACAACATACGAAGGAAAGCACAACCACGATGTTCCTGCAGCTCGTGGAAGCGCCAGCTATAACAATGTCCCGATGCCAGTTAGGCCATCAGCCATAGCCAGCCAACCTAACCAGATAATTGGCCTAAGACCTATCAACAACAACACCAACAACAACAACAACAACAACATATCAAATACCTCAAGACCAGAAGCTCACCAGGCACCCTTTTCATTGCAGATGCTGCAAAATAATACTGCAACCTTTGGGTTTTCAGGGTTTGGAAATCCTTCTGAAGCCAAGGAAGAGCCTATCGACAACATGCTGTTAGAATCTTTTTTTCGTTGAATTTCAAAAACAAAGCGCTTAACAATTAGGTTTAGAATCATCTACTTCTTTCATGTAAAAAAAAAAGTATACACATCTTCCAGACTCTATAAGTCTTAGCTTTTACAAAATAAGCATAGTTAGGTAATTTGTTTATTTGTTAAAAGGCCCTTAAGCTTGCTTTTAAGCTTCCCAGGCCAATAGAAAATTTAGGTTTGTAATATTACCATCAAATTGAATATCAAAGTTTTAGCATTTACATTTTTTAACCAAAACAGCAAGAAGAACCCTTACTGTAAATTAGGGAACATGGACAAATTTCGGTCAAGAACTGAAACAAAGCGAATATGTCAACGTGTCTTAAACAAACTTCAGTCCAACCCTTGACATTTCCAATAATGAAAAGAAAACACAGAACAACAAGAACAAAGAGAAATGATGTTTAACTTTCTACAACTACTTTAAACACAATAACATTCAGCAGAGACAAGTGAACAACTGTAGGTGTGCATTTCTAATCTCAAATCAGGTATACTAATTTACAATGAAGAAAGGCGAGCTCAGTAATCAAGTATATGATATGCAAAGACTATACAGTGTGTAAAGAATAAAGTTGAAGAATGTATACATTATTAGTAATCCTATTTGATAAGAGCAAGTTTTCATATAAATGATTGAGTGGAGAGCTTATGAAATGAAACAACAGCTGAACATGCCAATGAAATGAAAGCCAGAAGAGACATGCTTATGGCTGCTGCGGATGAATCTGTGAAAATGTTGTCTGCTCCCTCCCGCATTCTGTTTGTAATAGGAATCGCCGAAGATGCTGATGACAGTAAAAAGTATGCCGTTATCTGCAAACACAAACTTGTCTCAGATTTCAGTTTAGGTTCTACAGATCAAGAAATTTCCTGCTAAAATGTATCCAGATGGGCTTTTTTTCATTGAAATTACTAACTAGTAAGTAATGATTCCATTGAAAAGCTTAATTAACTAATTTAAGCAAAGTTGACCATCAAAAAAGCATGAACGACGACTAGCAGCAAGTCAAGCCTTGAAATCCAAAATTTCAAACAAAATACACTGACCTAGTAAACAACATATAATATCATGTCACACTAACACAAATAAACATAGTTTGCTTAGAAAATTTCAACTCTTGTCCACCAAATTAAGAACTATAACCCATAACTATTGGTCTTTACTCTTTAGTTATACATGTTTACAAAACTCAAGATACAAAGGAGACTTGGTCTCCCCTTGACGAATCGGTGCTTGCATTACACATAATTCGAATTTGCGCCTTTTATATTATTGGTTTCACATTGTAACTTTAGTTCCAAGGTAGTACAATAGCTTAATTATACCCAACATCATACAGTGTACAAAAATAAAACATGAAGTATTAGATTATACTACACAAAAAGTATTCCCATTTCTCAACATTCCAAATTAAAAGGGCACTTTTAATCAAAAGACCTTCCAAAATTTCCAAAAGTTCTTCAACTACATTGCAAGATCATACAATTCATAACTCTTCACTTGAATATATGTAGTGCAAAACACGCGGGTGTACTTATAGCTAGGCGTATATTCGAAAAGTACATCCTTATAGTCTTATACTATAAAAGTGTTAATGTACATGGAACATAAGACAATCAAGAAAAGTGAAAACAAAGGGACAAAGATTCTTCTAGAATTATCCATTCTACACTCTATCCAAGAACTGAAAAAGTTACATTTAGAAAATTGGGAAAAGAAACCGACCTGATCTCCAACAAAATCAATCAAAGCTGAAGTCTTGAGATCAACAAATTGTTTCCCACTGGATAATTGATGAACATGTCTAAAACATTGCAATCCTGTATATATGGACGATAATATTGCTATTGCCAACAAATACCTGCATTTCCGATAAACATCCCAAATTAATTAAATAATTAAAACCCCAATTCAACAAGATAATAATAAAAAAACTAATTCTATTGTCAAAATCGAAAAAAACCCGTATTACCTATATTCTTCATAATCCCCGAATTCTTTCCCGCCACCATGATTGTTACTCGCCATGATAATAAAGGAGAGTAATGAAAACACAAAAGCCAAAGCTCTCAAAGCCAATGACCCTTTTCTGATAAAATCATCTCTCTTCCATCGCCGGAGAACTGACCCAACACCGACCTCTGTTCCGCCAGCTTCCGTCGTGGGAGGTCCTCTCTCCATGTCATTTTCCGGCGTGTGCCTTTTTTCCAATTCTAAACCTTGGAAATTCGACATTTATTGATCAATTGGAATGAATTGAATTGTTGAAATTCAGATTCTTTAAATGTTGGAATTCAGATTCTTTGAATTTTTGGGGTGAAGTGGAAGGAAAGGAAAGGGAGGAGAGAGAAAAAAGAATAAGAAGAAGAAGAAGAAGAAGAAAACAGAGTGGATTTGGTAATTGTGTTTGTATTGAGTGAGTGTGATTTGGTGTTTTGTGTTTAATCTGGCAGCTTGGAAAATGGATGCCGCTAAAAAAGAAAAAAATAAATAAAGTAAAATATAAAAAGATATATTTTCCCATTTTTAGGGTAATTAAATTTAGTGGAGGTAAAGGGAGGAGAAATGTGAAATAAAATGGGTGTTTCATTGTTTTGCGATGCAGAGTAAAATGACTAGATGAGACTTCATGATAGATCTAGAAGCTTGTGTACCGTGACAAAAGAACCAATTATGACAAGTTCGTAACAATGTTACCTTAGCAGAGCAATCTATTATACATTCCAAGGTTTTGTTTGTTAACGATATTGTTTAATGACGGGGTTCTGTTATGTTCGATTTATTTCAGACAAAATAAATTCAAATAATATAAATTCAGAAAAAATAAGTTTTTTTTAGACATTTTAGCACACAAATAAGTTTAACTTCAGTCAAAATAAGTTTTTCAAGATAAATAAGTTCAGATAATATAAGTTGACACAAAATAAGTCGAATAGAACGAAACCTTTATGTTAATCACCAAAAGTTGCATTTGTTGACATGAATTACAATGAACATTAGCTCTTATATGAATGTTGGTAGAAAGAGTAGTTACATAAGCTCTTCAATTCTTGATTGTGCAAGATAAATTTGGTCGAGTGTTACGTGGTGAAGTTGTAATTATAGACCTTAGACACGATCCAAGTATAAAAAAGGCGAGCATGATACAAAATAACACAAAAAACAACTAAAGTGAAGCGTGAAAACGGAGGATTATGTTTTCCGGCCATAGCGACTAACTTATAATTAAAATTTCACCCCAAAAAAAAAAGTGATTATAGTCTGTGTTTACTTAGGGAGAGCATAAACTGTTTTGTCTCTGAAATTGCTTTTCAAAATTCAAGAGGTCAATCTCTGCTTAAGCTTTTGACTTTTCTTTATGCATGGCTTTGAGAAGCAATTAGAACACACCTACGATGATCTGAAAAGAGAACAACTCTTGAGTCTTGAGTCTTGAGTCTTGAGTCCTGATCCAAGCTACCAATCTTTATTTCATGATCATGCTTCAGCCTGTCGTACTTGTTGCTCTTGGCTAGCAGTCTAGCACTGCTTCTTCAAATGTTTCTTCATTCTCTTCCTTCAGATTTCTGATTTACCTGGTGCATTATTAGAGCACTATCCACTGCAGTTAGTTTCGCTAGTGTTTCGGTTTATACATGTGTTTCCAAACACAAATTCTGCTTCAGACTTCTCCCAAACCTGCTTTTTAGTAAATCTGAAACAAAACTCACTCTCTAACTTATTAACCTCGTCGAAAATGAGAATCGACTTATTAAACACAAACCTAAATAGAGAGCATCATACAACCAAAAAACATATATTAACTTGACAGCTTTCACCCCAACATAAACAAAATACATGATCTTGAATGAAGAATCAAGAATGACATGAAAAATGCCCACTACTCAATTAATAGGAGCAACAACAAAGCTATGCTGGCCTGATTATCACAAACAAGAGCAATTTACATCATACTATGATGTCTTCTTTCATTATAATCTACAGAACATAAACATCAAAATGATTACTTTCAAATTTTCTTTAATTTAATACATCAAAATAGGAAAAGCGAAACTTAAACCAAAAACAATGCTGGAGGTACAATTTGACTCAAGAAATACTTGCAATCCCTCCTTTATCTCAATAATTAGATTTATTAATTGAATGAAACGACTGAAAATGTTACTAGAGAAGATTACCGCACTGTTATCACTTGCAATCCTAAATCAATCTCCCCTCATTTTTGTAAGGGCAGAGATAGTCCCACGTAAATTAGCATCACAATCATATGTAATTATCTAAACCCAAAAGCATAAATATTAAGTGCAAACAAATCAGGAAAGAGGATTTCTCCAAACTGACATGCCCTATATTATTTGGACTCGAGTTCCCGTGTCCGACATGATACATGTCTAAGTGCCTGGCTCAGCTATTTTGTGCAAACTTTAGCCCAAAATGAAGTGCCGAAGTGTCCTTATTCATATTGTAGTGACGAGAATGAAGTGAAACGAAGAGTACGAGTCACAAAGGTTATGCCTACTCTCTAAAATTCATCATATTGTAATTATTTTCCCCCAAAAATTTTCTGGTGGAAATTTATCCCCTAGTTTAATTAAGACATTTTGTATCATCAAACGTGCTCATAACCACCAACCAAAAGAGAGACCAAAATCACAACAAGGCCACTATATAGCAACAAAAACTAACAGGACTTAAAGCTTCAAAGAGAAATCCATTTAAGTAAGTTTCAACAACAACAAAATAACCATGAAAGCCTTAATCCTAATGATGGGGTTGGCTACATGAACCACGATTTTCTTGAATCTGGGAATTCTACAATAATACAAGTAACCAGTGAAACAGAAAGAATCCTATCAAAATTGTTAAATTCATAATAACTAAGGCAATTTGCTTCAAAATGGATGTGGATATACGTTTCCAGGTTACCTCACATAAAAGGGAATTATAAAAAATAAAAACACAATTTCAAGCATGATAGGGAATACTAGAAATGATTGACAGAAATATATTTACTTCGTAAGATATTTTTAGAAACCGGAAGACAATCTCTCTCACTGGTTATTTCAAACATACTTCATTGAATCCAACCAATAAGACATATTTAGGATACAAACACTAATTAACTGATAACTGAAACGACACTCATGGGACTGTATTCTGATACATTAGCCGAAAGATGCAAACTTATGGTGTTCACAGAATTGAAGAACTTCTCCAGAGTTAACTGCATTTAGGATTTTCTAAGCATGACAATAACTAAAGATATATATCTTGTCCAAATAAATGGAATATGCAGAAGCGTCTTACTTATTTAGACAATTAACAAAATAATGTGCCAAAGCCTACGTGGCTCTATGAAGAAAAAACAGGGTATATCACTATAAACCCGCCACTCTAGCCCCAGAGACACCCAAACATTCAGGTTCCCACAGCTTTCATGTATTGAATAGAAAGCTAACCGCAAAGCAGCCAAACACGTTTGAAAATTAATCAGTTTTCCAAATTATACCCAACAAATTAACTGGATATCTTTACTTTATCATTCTCTCTAATATCTAATTATCGAATAAACAAAATAAGCATCAGCTTTGTGGTAACATGGCACAGAAATCAACAACTAGTTCATCGTACAAATAAGTGACATTATGAATCTAATCCTGCCTCAAACTTTAGAGATTGTGAAAGGAGTGATAAGGAACAAAGTATATCCTTTAATTCATGTGCAGTTTCTCAATTTTAGCAGTACCAGATGTGTGAAGAATTAAGTATTTGGAATGCCGTGTAAAGAAAAATATGAAGCCTCAGCTTGACAAATACAGCACAGAACCAGATTATCATCAAATACAATATCTTATTATACTTTAAACATCCATAAATCTTGAAATTCAGAAAAATCACTTTCCTTAATATTGATACTGAAATGAATTAAATAAAGAAAAACACAAATGATTTAAAATTACAAGACGTTGATCAAATAACACTTATTCAGAAAAGCAGACTCAAACAGATATGACGATGATGGTTAGGACTTAGGACTTAGGAGAGAGGAAGGAGAGACGTAGAGAAGGTAAGTTGGAAAATTAGAGTCAAAAGTTATCTAAGAAGGGAACAGGTTAAGTAGCAACCTATTTCCAGTAACTATTCACTTGAAAAATAATGCAGTGGAATTATTCCTATTCATTGAAACCGTAAATGGTTAGCCATTTTTCTAAAAAGGGATAGCGAAACCCAAAAAAAACACTATCAAGGACAATAATTTGAACAGGCGCTCAGAGCCCAGAGGTATACCTCTTATGTTAAGGCCCCTGTTATATGTTTTTGAGTACCAAACCTGGGCAGCGTCAGAAACAATCTTCCCTTTGAGCCTTGTGCTCGACTGCCAAAACCTGAGGCGCAAATTTCAACACAAGGTTAAGCTAGCCAACTTCGAATATCAATAACCTAGTACAATTTCGTTTATATTATTTATTGACATTTACTATGATCCGCTTGGTACCAGTGTTCAGAATCAAAACTATAGATGAATGTAAAAAGCACAGAATGTAGTGATCGTCCTGAAGGTGAGACAGCAATTCTCTCACAAACAGAAAATAGGGCTTTCCAATGAAGTCCGAATAATAGAATAATAGAAAGGTGGAATAAATTACTCATACTTGATATACTATTAGACCAAAGAAACTTTATTGCAGTGGGTGTTTAGAATAGTTCCTAACTTCCTACCCGTTCATCAATCAATAACCAACATCTGGAACAAGGCAGTGCCATAATATTACTCTGGATTAGATCAACTATTTAGCTCCTATAAGAAATGATTTAGCTCTTATGAACAAATAAAAGAAACCTTCCTCATTCTAGTACACAATACGAAATTTATTCCATCAGGTGCAACTTCAAAATTCTAACAATTGAGGCAAGCCAACTTGAATAGTCCTGAATCAAGGAGCCAGATCAAGCCAGAAGGAACATTGTGACACAAGGGCGAATGAGATTTACAACATTCTTAATGGAAAATGCTCTGCGGAACTATTTAAGATTATCCCAAAAACAGTCTGCTGAAAGTCAAAGCTAGCCATACGAACATATGGTCTAGAAATATATTGATTCCTACGTAAAGATTGTACAAGAATATTCCTCACACACAAATAGTCACTCGCTACTTCAAGTAATACGATTAAAAGAATAAAGGACAACTGAAATGCAGAAAACTATCCTGCAAGTAGCTCATACACATTGCTTTGCTACAATGACCTTGTTTCACAATTCTGTTAACAATACTAGCTTAAAAGTGCTTGAAAAAACTAGAAGTTCAAATTGTTTAACAATCAAGACAAGAATCATGTTAAATTGTGTCTTCCATGAGTGTAATCGTCAAGGAAATACCATATTAGAACAGCTATATCTTTATGTTGCCTATAAGGAATAGCTAGCTTACCATAGGATAATTGTGCGGCGGAAAAAATTAATTCCAGTACATGTTTGACTTAGTCAAGCAGCTTAATAAGACCCAAGAATGATCTGCACACCGATATGGTAAGATGTATCAACAAAGGTCAATGATAGCCTATAACATTTCCAGCAATATTTAGCACTTACGCAACATATTTTCTGCATGATATGTCCCAATATGTTATGAAACAAAAATGCATCTGAAAGTCACTTTTGGGGTGTTAAAAGTCTAAAAGGCCGCTAATATGAAGACCGCTAACATGAAGACCCATTGTACACAACATAACTACTTACTGCTATGATTAAATAACAACCAGGATAAAATTGCTTCACATTCTAGAGAAACCTACATTAACTAAAGTACGACATCATACTCAGGTATGTATCTGCAAATGCTGTCAGGTCAATACTTTTCAATCTGCAGACTTTTTATGTGATTTAGAGGCGATTGATGATCAAACCTTTAAATTCCACGAAATCATTGCAACTCATAATATACTGCTTTTATAAAACTTTCTTCAATATTGCCAACCAAATATTCTGGAACTCCCACATCAACTTGCAATTTGTGGCATCACCAACAGTCACACTATTCAAACATTTATTACAAAATATGAAGCATTTCTAGACCATTTTGTCAACTGTAACTTCCTTTCTAGCACACCTAGCTAGGTCTCTTAAAATACAAGTTTCTCATAATCCCAGTATAACACATAGGCTCCTTGGATCCTTCATTATCGTGACCCCCTTGAAAGTCGTTAGGAACTTAACCACACAGCAAAGAGGAAGTCTCGCGTCTACCCTTCAAGCATCTGATTAATGAAGCAAAATATTCTTGGAATTTCCCTTTCCCACGCATAGCACATAACAAATACAGTAAGTATAGTGCAACTGTGCTAACTACAGGAGATCTGCAATATTTAAAACTGACATGATAAGAGTAAGCCACTGCAAACACCAAGATAAAAGATGAAGAATTTAAACTACCAATCAACCTAATAAAGTAGCTCTAAATTCAAGCAAGACGCCTTCTGACCTCCTTTCTTTAATCCAATCTCCATCAATTGGGAGGCCGAAATTTACAGAACACCACAGATCTATTCTAATCATCCATAAAGTTATTTTACATTTCAAAGAGCTATGTCAAAGCACCAAAAAAGTTGGAGAAAAAGAATAAAATAAAGGCCACGTACAGGATACATTTTTTAAATGGCCAATGAAAACTGAGCTTGCATCAAGATTTAAGAGCCTTGAAATTTACCATATTCGATTCAACTCCTAGCAATTTTAGCTATTGATAATTCCAACCACCTTTTTCTTCCTCGCACGACCTCCTCATGTCTGTGTTTTCAACCATTTCTATACTCTCCACTTCTTCACAGTTATCCATATCCAGACCCTTGCTCTCCACTACCTTATCCATCATATCCCCGGCCTTCTTTCCATTATAGCTTAAACTACACTCACAAGTACATCCTCTCCTCTCTTCAAGCTCCTAGTCCTCCCTGTACTCACATTAAACTCTGGCTTCAATTTAATATTTTCTACACTGCCTCAGTCTGACCAAAAAATTTCCAACGCTAAACTTTCATTTTCCATCCTCTAAATTACTCACTTTCTTCGGCTTCCCTCTCTCACGTCCTCTTTGATTACGTTTAACCCCCTTTTCCGTATTCTCTTCCTTCATATTTGAGCAATCTTCTTCTCGCAGGTCCACCTTATTCCCCAAATCCATACCACTTCTTGAATCAGCTTGCCTCCCAATGTTTCTTTTGTTGCTATTCCCTTACCATATATCAACATTTTCCCCAAAGTTCTAAGCCTTCTCAACCTTACACCTAAAATCAATACCTCCTTTCAAAGCAGCTCACCTTCTAGGCTCATACAGCTATTGATTTCTTCCCTAATTTCAACATTATCATCTCAATTCTAACCCTCCTCTCAACCTTACCCTTCAAATCAGTACCCCTTAGAAGCAGCTTATCTTCTAGGGTTTCTACATATACTAATTTGTTGCATAATTTCAATAGGTTCAACCCTAAATGAGGTAAATTCGCCTATAATAATCTCATCTCTATAAAAAAAATTAAAAAATCAAATGGGAGAGGGGTTTGACTTGTGAGGAGTTCACAATAGTCAATAGTACCAACAGAAGAATTGAGGTCTGCAATTACCCATTTTCCAGAATCTGAATTGAGCTTATTTTCGAGGTGTGTAGATGAAATCCATGGATCTTTGATTGGTAAACTGTTGATTTGCACAAAGGAGGAGTCAGAAAGTTGGGGGAACAGAAAAAGAGATGGAGTTGATTAGTCTGATAGTCTTAAACTCCCAACACTTTGTTAAATTCAACATACTTTGTTGAATTTTGAATAAAATCGTCCAAACAACTAAAGGGAACAGCAATAAGAAGTTAAGAACAAAGATGGAGAGATTAACAAACCCTCTTAAACTACATTTTGAAATCCTCAGAAAAAAATAATTTTAGAGTCTCAAACTCTAGATTGCAAAGACAACTTCTACTTCAGCCTTCTCCCAACCTACAGCAGAGTCCAGCTAGTAAGGATATGCACTTGACAAACTTACATTGAAACAATAGTTACTTCCTCTAACTTACCCTTATTAAAAATCAAACCCAAGTTATTCAAATAAGGTTGTCAAAGATCTAAACGCAAATTAAATTTAATATACAACGCCTTCAACAAAGTAAAGCAATTAAAACTTGAGAAATTTGACGAGAATTTAACACAAAGGACAGGATCATGATGCGGTAATTGTCACCAGTTCACCACAACTCCACAAGTGCCATTTTACAACCTATGCATTCTTCTTCTGTCGTAATCTATAAACGAATTTGGAATGGGAAATTGAAACCAAAAACACAGGCGGAGGTAGAATTTGACCAAAAAACTCTTGCAATTCCTTATTGAATGAAATGACTGGAAAAATTACTAGAAAAGATTAGTGAAGTAATCACTTGCAATCCTCTAACAGACTTACCTCATTTTCGCAAGGATGGACAAAGTCCCACATGAGTTCTACATAATTGAATGATCCCAGGAGGGCCACGCAGCCACCCCTAAATCCATACTCTATAGTTTATACTACCCTTGGCACGACCTTGCAAGTAATCATCCACCCGATGGGAACCACGCACAAACCCAGAATCATTTAGTTACATCTAGTGATTCCAGGGCTACCTGATTCGTGGTTCGCTTCGGTACAGGATACGAGTTCGGGTTCGCGATTCGCAGGTTGGCTGGTTTTAGGTTCGCAAGAGGGGTTTGAAACTCTTTTTTTCCAGGATTTTTGAAACAAAATTGTTCAAGATTTTATTTTAATGCTCATACATTCATGCTCAGAATCTCAGATAACATGTTATTTCCTTCCCAAATAAAAGCTCCAACATATATTTCTTCTCTTGTCTTCATAGCTATAAGTAGGGTTTCGGATTCGGCATGACAATACCAACGATTTGGTTCGCGAACCACAGCGAATTGGGTCGCCGGAGAACCCGATTCGGTACGGGCGAACCGGTTCGAGATTCGCAGGGGGTATCCGCGAATCTGGTAACACTGAGTGATTCTCTTGATAAAGTGAAACTCCAAAATAAAAGTATCAATTTGATAAATGAAAAAAAAACACAGATCAAAATAATCCCAAATGTGACGTTGTAGCCATCCAGTGACTGCCCTCTTAAACAAGGTGACACCTATTTTAAGATTTTGATCTAATGATAGTCCACAGGAGTTACTTGGTACCACATTGGTGATGCTTGTCCAGTCAAACAAGGAAATTTTTTTTGCAACCTCATATGCAAACACCACAGTACAATAAACCATACTCAGATTAAATTTCTACTTAAATATAGTCAAAAGCATAACAGTTTAAAGAATCTATACCTCTATTTTGCAAGGGTAGAAGTAATAGACTAAAAACTCGGATTGTAGGAATGAGGAAGAAGAAGATAATTCGAGTGGAAGTTAAATACTCCCTCCATCCCAAAATGTTCTTTACATTTGATATTTTTCACGCAATTTAACGACTAATTAATGTGCATTGAGATTCTTCTATTTTTTTAATCAAACAAGGCAAATTACGTTTATTTATAATGTTTTCACTTTTATCAAAAAACTGACATTGGGAAAATGGAAAAGATTTAATGTCCCAATAGAAAAGTGTGAGAGATTAAATACCCCAATGAATTTAATTGGTTAAAACAATCCTTGACACAAGTTTTGATAGAATATTAAAGCATCTATGTGATTATATAAAAGAAAATGTAAATAACATTTTGGGAAACCCGTAATGGAATACGTAAAGAACATTTTGGGACGGAGGGAGTAACTGATTGCATTAGTGCTGCAAATTACTATTTTGCATACAATCCCAGGCCTTCAAGTGGCTGTAAACTCTCACTAAAAAGCGAAAAGAATACAAACGAAAACTCTCAATAATATTCGTCATGGTTTCTTTCACTGATATTCTCTTTATATAGCATTTCTATGTCTACTAACTGGCTAGCTTACACACACACACACAAACACCTAGAAACAAAGGCCAGAAATAGTTCCTAAGTCAAATTTCACAATTTGTTAAATCAAAATTTTGACTCAAATTAAACAAGACAACTAGCAAAAATTATGAACAGTTGACCACACATAGTCATGCAAAATAGCAAATTTGAAAAGAAAAAAATCAATGAACTCGGACCTAAAAGTTTAGAACAAGCAAGGAGCTCAGATTTAGGTAAAAGAGCAACACAAGTTACACAACATAAACGGGTAAATGGAATTGCATTCAACATTACAACTTACCTCAAAATCATTTCCCTTAGCTAGTCCATCTCTCCTTGCGATATCACAGCAACTGGAGGGCTTTCCAGAATCCTGTTACCCCACTATAGAAATATAAGCAAGCAGACCCCAACCTTCATCTACACTTATAAAATGCGGGTAAACAATATATGATACTTAAGCAAATATAAATATAAAAGGGCTAACTGACCACCCGTACCTACCTGCTAGCTCAATACTCATCAATAATCACCTCCTTAACTAGAAATATAACCAATTACTCCATAATTTTTGTTTAAAACAATTTGGAGTATGCATATGTATAGTACTTGTTTACACAATTAATCTATGTGGAGAGAAAAAAAACAAGGTGTTGCACTTTAGACCGGCCACCCCTAACCCCTGAGTCACCCAAACATCTATGTTCACACAAGATCCAATGAAAGTGAAAGGTAAATAACCACAAAGCAACCTGACACATTTGAAAATTAATGATCACCTGTCCAAAATATAACAGACAAGCAAATTCACTGGATGCCCTTTGTAAATCACCTGATCTTCAAACAAACAAATCAATGGTCAGCTTTGCAATAACATGGCACAACAACCCACAACTGATTCATCATACAAACCAATGCCAGTATGAAGCTGTTCCGACCTCGAAATTCCCAAATTCTTAAAGACATTAAAGCCTCAGTTTAAAATACACAGGCTAGATGCTGAGATGGATTCAAGTAGCAACACAAAAAGTTAAAATCACAAGATAATGATCAAATAGCACACATTCACAAAAGAAGATCTAAATAGACATGATAGCAATGATGATGATGATGATGATGATGACGATGAGATGAGGTATCTTGGTGATAATTAGCTCATCCAATGATCTTTTGACAGTTTTCAACCAAATACCTCCTGCAACTCTGCAAGAAGGGTAAGAGGAGTGAATTGCCAACCCACCAAACATTAAAGCCATGGCTCAATTGGCAATAACCTGACTCTCACCTCCCATAAACTCTGACAAGCATATCACATACTCTGCCCCACAGCTTGCCACAATTACATACCTAAGGCATGCTAAATAAATATTTCTTGTCCTCCATCAAAATAAACATATCTTGTTCACAACCACTAAGAATTCTATTCACATGGTTTAACATATTTACATTATTACATACTCCATAGTAGTTAGGCTCTTTACAGTTCCAGACAATGATAAAACTAAAAACAGCTTGCCACAATTTGAAAACCTCAGGAAATCGCTAAAACACCATCTCCAATAATAAAAACTGTTCAAACCAAATCACATACTCCCTCGGTTTTTTTTTATGTTTTCATTTACTGTAGACTCTTGTTTTAAGGATTAATGACCGAGTGTAAGAAAAAGATGAAAAAAGTAAGAGAGATGTAATAAATTAATGGGTAATAGTGGGTAAAGTAGGAGAGAGATGATGAAAAGATGGTAAAATATGATTGCCAAAAATAGAATAAAGTAAAAGTGGATACATAAAAATAAAAACATCCTCTTTTTGGAAAGGGGATACATAAAAAAACAAACGGAGGGAGTATAAGGTTTAACTATAATCACTGAACTAAATTCCACTACTAACACAAAATCTCCACCAATTTAAAAACTATATCTTCCATTACTATCACGTACTCTGTACATATATTACTCTTTAACAAAGACGAACTACAAATTACTCAAAAATTAAACATATGAGAGGATACATACAGCCAACCCTAAAAATCAGAGTGAAAGGAGAAAGAAAAGGAGGAGGGAGAGAGAAACAAAAAGAAAATTTAGTCCTAGCACAATTTATAGATTGTGAAAAACTATGCACATTGCCCTGAATATAAACAAAAACAGAATAAAATTGAACCAAACAAAGTAAAGGCAAACACAATAAGAATAAAGGTGGAAGAACTACCATGAGACACACAGAGGACAAAAAACAATAGGCAGTAACTGATAACACTTGATAAGCTGGAATTGTCAAGGCTGTCATAACCCAGTGTACATCTTATTGAAGCATGTATCTGCTATGACTCACGCGATATAACAAATCTATGCTGTCAGGACTACAATTTTCAATCTGCCGACATTTAAGTGGTTATAGCCTATAGGGGAAATATCCACTGGTAATCAGATCTTAAATCCCCCCCCCCCCCCCCACACACACACACACACAAATATGGAAGTATGATGTCTACTCCTCGGGCATATCATTAGCGATGTGAAACATTCTAGAAATTGAACAAATAGAATGGAAAAGAAACATGAACCAAGTTTGTTCGACTACAGTAAAACTAATTACAATCGTCAAAACTAGTTATGATAAGAGTATGTCTCCAAGACTCAAGAAAAATAGAAGATAACAGAAAGAGAAGATAAAGTTAATTCTACACTACTGCATTTACTGAATCTCCATTAATAAAATTACAACATAAGTGGCTTGGAAGCCTAATTTACAGAGAACTTCAGTACAAAATGAGTCATCTACACAAACTGATTTGACATAAAGCACCGATTATATTAAAAGGAGCAAAATAATCAAACAAAAGGACAGGTTTAAGGAATTTTTTTAAGAAGTTTAGCATAAAAGAAACTGAACTTGCATCAAGATTGGAGTTTACCATATTCGCTTCAATTCACTGTCTTTTCTGCGGCAGAAAGGAATAAGCTTTTCTGTTTCTGCTGCTGCAACATGAAATCCTCAAACCGTGCATTTTCTTTTCGCATGTCCTCAATGATCTCATCTCTTTTGGCATAAATCTGCTTAGGCAAATAGTCTACCAAGAATTCCAACCAATCCCCTAGAGTCATCTTTGCAAGGTCAGGCACAATAGTACTATGACTACTATCAGAGTCTTTGCTTCTATGATAACAGTTTGCTTCTGACACCAAATTACCCTCTTCAATTTCTGATGCTTCTGTTTTCCCATCATCAAACACAGCAACGCTCTCTACTACATCACTAATCCCTTCTTCAACTACCAAAGGGCTTACAACAGGATTGTGCTCTCTCACATTCTTAGCATTACACCTTTTCCCAGTCCTCTTTGCTGGCACTGCTTCCCCTAAAATTAAGAGGTCATCCTCTCCTCTCCTGGAGCTTCTAGTCCTCCTTGTACTCATACCGAACCCTGGCTTCAACTTATCATTTTCTACATTCTGTCTGATCCCTGATTTCCCAATGCCAACATTTCCATCTTCTAAATTACTCGCTTTTTTCGGCCGCCCTCTCCCACGTCCTCTTCGATTACCTTCAGCCCTCTTTTCAATATTCTCTTCCTTCAAATCTCTAACCGCAGAAAACCCCTCTTCCTCCGAATTCAAACATTCTTTTACCCGAACCTCCACCTTGTTCCCCAGATCAGGAGCCTCCTCGTCCTTCTCCCCCAAATCAATTCTACTTCTATCAGCAGCTCGCTCCTTAGGGTTTCTGCAGTTGTCGGTTTCTTCCCTACTTGCAGCATTCTCACCCAAATTCGAACCACCAGTACCCCTCTGAGAAGCAGCTTTTCGTCCAGGGTTTCTACGTACCTTAACTTGTTCCCCAATTTCAACCCTAATTCTGGTTAATTCGCCTATAATAATCACATCTTCATCCGAAATTTCAAATGGGGAGTGGGGTTCAAGCTTAGCAGAGTTCACGAAAGTGCCGTTGGAAGAATCGAGGTCAGAAATTACCCATTTTCCAGAATCTGAATTGAACTTAATTTCGTTGTGTTTGGATGAAATTCCATCATCTTTGATCGGCAAATTATTGCCTTTCACAACTCTTCCGATTCGAATCTTGGATCTAGGCTTGAATTCTAGGGTTTCGCCATTTCGAGGGCCCTTTTCAATTACCAGCTTAATTGAAGACGCCATTGTTAAGAGAGAGTGAGGATTGAAGGGTAAGTTGACTCGCAAATTGGTCTTATTTTTGGCGCTCACTCGTCATTTCGAAATTCAAAATCCCCTTCTTCAGTTACAAAAAGTTCTTTCGCGCACAAGGTGTATAATAAATTTATTGTACACCAAGATAACTTTTATGCAGTTTTTTGTAACTTTAACCTACTTTTCTGTAACTTTTATATTATAAAATTAAAAAGTTGATAGATAAACATTTTAAAGGGTTAAATGATTAATTTATACATTATTAGTGATTTTGAAGAAATAATCTTTATTCAAATGAAAAAATTTATCATTAAAAAATAGATAACTTTTACATATATAAATGTAACTTTTAAGCATTTTAAGTCAACTTTTACTCCGATATACAATATTTATTGTACACCCATTATAAATAAGAATTTGTGCTTCCGTTATTATACTCCGTACTTATCAACAGTCATAGAGCACTTTGTTTTTAAACGAATCTAATCTAATATATATATACTTCCTCCGTTCCGGAAATATCGCACTATTTGTTTTTCACACTATTCACACTACGACTTTGACCATTTTTTGTGATTCATACGTAGAGAAATTTTAATCATGTAGGGTCTTGTTAGATTCGTATCGATATATATTTTCTAAATATTATTTTTTTAATAATTTTTACTTGTATACGATTTGATATATTAAGAGTCAAAATAATGGTTAAATAAGGAAAAGTCAACCATGGTGCGATATTCCCGGAACGGATGAAGTATATAAAGGAGGCATATTTGCTGAACTATTAGAGCGTCCCCTTCTTCAGTTATCATACTCCGTACTTATCAACAGCCATAGAGCACTTTGTTTTTAAACGAATCTAATCTAATATATATATATATATATATATATATATATATATATAAAGGAGGCATATTTGCTGAACTAATGGCTTCGGCCAATGAAAAATAAGATTTCTAATTTATTTTTGAATTAAAAAAAATCGAGTGCCACTGTGAGGGGGTCGAAAAAGCACGAGGCTAATGCGTGACCTCGTCCCTCGTGGGCGTGACATTGTCAGATCAAGTGTAATTGGATTTACTGTGAGTTTACACTCAATCGACTATTTATATAGGAGTCGCCATTCAGTTTTTAACGACAATGAGAAAAACTGACAAAACCCGGTTATCGTGACATAAAGGGAGTGCCATTATGTTCGACCACGACGGCCATATTGTGATCCCTGGTGTGGGGATCGCTCAACGTACACCCGCAGGGCAGAGATTGAGAGTTCGGGGGACTGTAACTACCGAGAGGAGTGCTCATCGATAACTCCAGAGGCAGGTTATCCTTACTAGCTCAGCATAAATAATTGAAGGGACATGCGTTAAACTATTAAACTATTCTGAATTGATTTTAGCAATATGCAACACATAATACTAAATCGATCGTGATTATCTTATTTAGATTGATTTAAGGTACCTAGCATGATAATTCAATTGTCTAAGGTATTATCTTATTAGGCGTGATAGATCAATCAAATTAATAGTTTAATAGTTTTATAAAAGGGTGATGAAAGCGATTAAATCATATGAGGGACACATTACAACGCACCCTTGAGAGGTGCGTTGTGGTTCTTAGAAAAACTAGCCATTTTCGCTTTGCTATTTCTCCTTTTATTTAACGAATCTCGGGTTTCCAAGCAATGTTCCAATATTCAGGCTTAATTCTTCAGCTACAAGGGGCAGGCTGCGTTCTGTTCGACTTTTGGATCGATTGCGACAGAACGCGGGATCAATTTCGCAGCGTGAGGCTTAGGCTTAAGGCTAGAGTCAATACTCAGATTATGGAATTGTGTGTTCTTTTCACGTCGGTTTTTAGGCTGTATTTATAGGGAAAGAGTGTGTGGAAAGATAGATTTTAAGATACGAATCCAAAAAGAATCCGGAGATAAAACGGCCCCAGGCATTTTCAGCGCCCAGGAGTGGGCGCCGAAGATTTCGGCGCCCAGATCCAGGCGTTGAAAATGGGATCTGGGCCGAGTCCCTTGTCAGATTTGGACTCTTAGTGTAATCCCCCGTAATTTTATACTTTTTATTTATATATTTTAGCGTATATTTAATATATTTAAATAAGAATTTACGAATTTTAAAAATAAATATAATTAACGTATATTTATTTATTACATTTTGAATATTTTAATGAATTATGAAATCAAAATCAATTTTTGAATTTTACGTTTAAACGAATTCGAATTACGAAATTACGTTCGATTGAAATTAGAAAGCAATCCTAACCCTTTTGGATTCAACAAACTAAATCCTAATTCCTAGCCCAAATAGGTGAAGCCCAAAACAAATAAACCCCCACTCTTTTTGCTTGTTTCAATCTCACGTAAAAACAAAAACCAACAAAACCCTTCTCCTTCAATATTTACGTGAACCAGAAAAACCCTCTCAAGCCTCCTCGTTTGCTACTGTTCAGCCGCCAGCCACCTAAACTCTCGCCGGCGACCACCGTTGTCCGGCACCGCAGCTTGCATCGCCGGTAACTTCTTCTTCATCCTCTTTTGTTTCGTTCTCCCTTTCCTCTCTCGTTCTTTATTACTCTCCTCTTTAATGCGTGCTTTCTGTGCTGCGATAGCCACCACCGCGAGTTCCTCGCCACCAGCTCTGATCGCCGCCGACCTGGCTGCTGCCGTGCCCAGCCGTCGGCCGACCTTGCTTCCTCCTTTCTCCTCCACGCACGCAAAGCTAGACCTTCCCCTCTCTTCTCTGCTTCTTGTTTCTTACGCAAGTTAGCCGCGCCACCAGCCGGCCGCCGCCACTGTCGACTTGCTCTCCCATTGCCGCCGCGCCGCCGCGCCGCTGAACCACCTCCGGCCAGCCTTCCTTCCTTCTCTCTTTTGGTTGTTTCTAAACCTTTAAAACTAATTAATGTTTTAATTATGTTTTAATAATTTGATTTATGTTTCTTGAATTAAATTATGATTTTTTTTATGATTTATTAGTATTTTCAGATTATATATTATGCTTAAATAATAGTTTAATTTTCAGATTATGTAATTACATTGAAACAAGGATTTGAATAATTTAAAGCATGAATTTTAATGTTTTAATGGTTTTAAATCATGGTGGAATGAGTAGGAATTATTAAAACTATTATTTTTGTGTTATAAGCATGATAATTTGGTTTGGGAAAGTTTTTAAACGAATTTATATTGCTGGAAATCTAAAGTATGATATTTTGAGGAGTTTTCAACGAATCTCAATCATTAATATAATAATTATGATGCTAGGAAAGTAATTATCCAAGTTTTGATATTGGGAAAAGTTCTAAGTATGTTTAGGATGTATTTAGAATGCTTTATTATGGTTGCGAATGATTAGAAATTGATTGAGAATATTTGTTGGTTGTTTTAGGCGGAGAATTCTCTTTAGGCGACTTTTGAAAGTGTTAAAGTGGCCTATTAGTTTGTTTACACAAGGTACGTATATACTTGTGTGCTTGGAATGTGTGTTATTTGTTGAAACCATGTTGAAATCGTTGATGAACTTGGTTATGTTGAAATTGTTGGTGAACTTGGTTATGTTGAGATTGTTGTTGAACTTGGTTATGTTGATATTATTGATGAACTTGGTCATGTTGAATTTGCATGTTTAATATTGTTGGATGGACATATTGGGCATACATTTCGTTGTGAAAATTATAACATGTTAGTGGATGGTTGATTCAAACATGTTTGGTTGGGAACACTAGATTATATATATATATATATATATATATATATATATATATATATATATATATATATATATATATATATATATATATATATATATATATATATATATATATATATATATATATATATATATATATATTGATTCAGATCGATTGATTGTTGTTCCCTTTTAGTTTTTCACTACTTTATGAGGGCCGTGGACCTTGTTTAGTAAGTTGAAACCTTATACCCATATAGAGGGGTTGATCAGTATTAAAGGAAAGGTTGGATTTAATTGGAATGAGTCATGCTTGATGCCTTTGTGATCACATACTTAATTCCAAGATAAAAACAATTGTGAATAATTGTTAATTGATTGTATGACTTATGTGATTGTTGAGTCATAACAGAGTTTTAATATGTAAATCATGTAAAGTGAAACTGAATAGCAATAGCTTTAGACTGTGCACGTCTGAAGTGACGGACAAACATGAGTTGGGGTTCATGGTGGTAGCCCATAGCCTTTTCTGGGACCGGATTGATCACCGTGTTCTATTTTTATTTAAAAGTCCCTCGATATCGCAGGTCATTGGGGTTTACGGAGTCGCGCCCGTACCTCGTCTTCCTTAGTGAAGAAGTTTATGGTTGGACAACTCGGTCCATTGTCTATTTCAACTAAAATAATATTATTGTTATAAGTCTAGCCTAGTCTATTTAAGTATGGTCGTCAAATTATCATGCTTTGTCTGCCCTTATTTATGTTCATTAGTATCATGTTAGGATTGTTCGTTTAATAATATCATGTCATGATTATTATTGCTTTAGTATGTAGTACTCAGCTTTGCTGATTACGTGCTTTGTTTGTGTGTGTTGATCATGGCTATGTCTTATTGATCCTGTGATGACCCATTTTTGGTGAGCAGTCTCTAAGGATCAATAAGCGTTGCCTATCTACAGGTTTGAATATGATGCATCATTGGGATCGGGATTAGAGAGCTTGTATTTAGATTTGTTTTGTTAAGTGATTTGGTTTGTTAACTTGGACTTTAAACTTGTCGTACTATTTATATTTCCTTATTTTCGTTGGTTGGTCTTTGGGATTAAACTTGTAATCGATTATTTATAAACCTAAAGTTAGTTTTATGTTTTCCGCTGCAAAATTCTGAATAAGCCGTTACGTTTTCACACGGGCGATAATGCCTTGATAATTCTCTACGTTTTATATAAAAAGTTTATTTTAGAAAAGAGAGAATTGTCGGGGTGTTACACTTAGAACACGGAGCTTTTTGAGACTTATCTGAGTCTTTTAGTGCGTATTAACTTATGACGGAATGTGTCTGGGCCCGTTACGAACTCTAGGTTCGTTAGGAATTTAATTAATACGTAACTCTTATTTTCGAATTATACCAGGAATAGAATTCCTTTGTAAATTCTATCTCTTTTAGGATTTATGTTGGAGTGCAACACCTAATTCTGACAGGTTTCTATCTTTTATGACTTTGCCACTTTTAACAACTACCTTTTACGACAGTTACTATTCTTAGCATGTTTTTATAAATAGCAGTTTTGGCTGAAATGAAAGGGTGATTGAGATTCGTTATTTTATAGGAGATGCGTTGTCAAGTGGAGATTTATGTTCTCATCATCGAACCTTCCCTTTCGGAAATGGAGACGATGGTCAAAGTACTAGACGGAGTGCGTCATACAAGCCATGGTGTATGTGACCTGTTTTGCGAGGGTCTCACGAGCCCCCGAGTGACAACATTTGACTTAAGGGTCATCACTTGAAGTGTTAACACATTCCTCACGCGTCATTGGAATTTGTTAACTGATAGTATAGAAACTCCCTCACTTTGTCATTGGAAGTATCTAAAGATGTTTTCGAAATCAAAGCTATAAAGTGTAACTAGGCCTGGCCAAGCCCAATCACGAGGTAAAACTTTTTAAAGATTCTCATTTTCAGGGTTAGCTAAACGAGAAAACCCCCTTGTTTTTATAGGACGTAAAACGAAGGAAAATCCAGCACATCGCTCTTTTTTGGAAAAGCGGAAAACCAATCCTTTGATTTTTGGAAAAGGGAAACCATCCTTTGATTTTTGGAAAAGGGAAACCATCCTTTGATTTTTGGAAAAGGGAAACCATCCTTTGATTTTTGGAAAAGGATAAACCGTGAAAAGTTATCGCTGCAGCGACTAAGGACCTGCGTGGTTAGTGACGCAGACCCCGCCCGCTGAAGGTGGGCGAGCCTGTCCGCTGAGGGTGGACGCCCCGTCCGATAGAAGTGGACGAATCTGTTTTGATGTGTTTTTTTTTTTGAAAATAAGGACCTGCGCGGTTTGTGACGTAGACCCCGCCGGCTGAAGACGGCGAGCCTGTTTTTGTTTTGAAGATTTCATTTTCTTTTCATTTTCGAAAACTGAGGACCTGCGCGGTTAGTGACATAGACCCCGCCCGCTGAAGGTGGGCGAGCCCTGTCCGCTAAGGGTGGACGCCCCGCCTGCTGGAGGTGAGCGAACCTGAATTCGTCTTTTTGATTTGGGACTCGCGTGGTTCGTGGCGCGATCTTGCCCGATTGAGGTGGGAAAGTCCCTATTTCGTTTGTTCTTGTGATTTCTTTTGAGAATTTCTTTTTATTCATTCTTGTAAGAGCGAATTCTTTCGAGGGATGCTCGGATTTAGTTGCAACCTGAATGTGGGTTGACAACGTGCTTAGACGGACCATTGTCTCGTGGTCATCATCTTTCATGGTTTTGAGCTAGTCTTTACGGCTCAATTTTGCCACTACCTGGGTCCTTGATTGGGGGACTATGTATAAGTATTAACGGCGACCTTTGTCTTTGAGGTCGTAATCTGGTTTTATCTTTTGAGATTATCCAAACACGGGACTTCGTACAACGTAGTCTGGGAATATTGTTTTAACTTTGCATACTCTCTTTTGAAATATATATTTTCTTTCGAGCCCCCAAGCACTCGTGCTTGACGGTCATTTCTTGTCAAAAGGTTCCTTGGGGATACGCATTTTGTAATGCCCTTGATCGTGTTTGGGATCGTGCTCGTAAGTGCGAGCGATCTTTGTAGTGGTATGCTACTTTGATGAAGTCGTGGAGTGCGATTTCATTTTTCGGGCGACAAAGTTTGCTTCTTTTTTCAATAATTAATACATCGACCCTGCTTTGGCCCGGATTGATCCTTTTGACAAATAAACGCTTTTTAATTTGAGAAACCAACGACTTGATTTTTTGTGTTTCGAAGAATGACCTTGATTATTATTTTTTCTATATTGCCCTGAAAAATGTACACATATTTTTTCTTGAGATGAGTCTAAGTTTCGACAAGCTTTAACATTTGTTTTCACTATTCGGGCTCTAAAGGTGCTTTGGACTTGATCTTGATTACAACAGGGCCTCGTGTCTACCAACACGGTTTTAAGTCCTTTCCCGCTCCGCGTTTAGTAGGATCCGGGCCTTGGGCTGCATTTCCGGCGCCCATGGTCAGGCGTTAAAAATTTCGGCGCCCAGCCTTGGGCGCTGGAAGTTCTATCCTGGTAGTTTTTCTTGTTTCCGGATTTCTTAACGCGTTTCCGAATGGGATTAGGATGTCACTTAATGTTTTCGTGTATATATAGGGGTTAAGTACGTCTTTCCTTTTCACCACTCTCAATCTTTCTCTCTTTTGCAATTGCTTAGCTTTTATTCTTCCCTGCTCTTTGTGAGGGGGTCGAAAAAGCGCGAGGCTAATGCGTGACCTGTCCCTCGTGGGTGTGACGATTCTTTTTATTCAATCAAGTGTAATTGGATTTCCTGTGAGTATACACCCAATTGACTAGTAATATAGGAGTCGCCATTCAGTTTTTAACGACAATGAGAAAAACTGACAAAACCCGGTTATCGTGACATAAAGGGAGTGCAATTATGTTTGACCACGACGGCCGTAGGTTCCCTTGTGATCCCTGGTGTGGGGATCTCTCAATATACACCCACAAGGTAGAGATTGAGGGTTCGGGGGACTGTAACTACCGAGAGGAGTAATTCGCTCGTCGATAACTCCAGAGGCAGGATATCCTTACTAGCTCAGCATAAATAATTGAAGGGACATGCGTTAACTATTAAACTAATCTGAATTGATTTTAGCAACATGCAGCATATAATACTAATTCGATCGTGATTATCTGATTTAAATAGCATTAAGGGACCTAGCATGATAATCCGATTTCCCAAAAATATTATATTTATTAGGCGTGATAGAACAGTCATATTAGGTTAGTTTAACAGTTCATAAAAAGGGCGAGGAAAGCAGTTAAATCATCGAAAAGGGACACATTACGACGCACCCTTGAGAGGTGCGTCACGGTTCTCAGAAAACTAACCACTTTGACTTTGCTATTTCTCCTTTTTATTTAACGAATCTCAATTATGGGACAGGATACGTTCTGTTCGATTTATGGATCAATTGCGACAGAACGCGTGAACAGTTTCGCAGCGAGAGGCTTAGGCTAAGGGGTTTAGAGTCAATACTCAGAATATATTATGTGTTGTTGTGTTGTTTTACGTCGAAACTAGGGGCCTATTTATAGAGAAGATTTCGTGGAAAGATAGAATTGCAGAGTTCTAATCCGCAAAGAATTAGGAAAAGAAACGTACCCAGGTATTTTCAGCGCCCAGGCCTGGGCGCCGAAGATTTCGGCGCCCAGAGCCAGGTGTTGAAAATAGGGTCTGGGCAGTTTTTTGTTTAGTCAGATTCGGATTCTAAAATCCGTTGAGTTTGAGATTAATTTGAGTCTTTTAGCGCGTATCAATTTGTGACGGAATGCATCTGGGCCCGTTACGAACTCTAGGCTCGTTAGGATTTTAATTAATACGTAACTCTTATTTCCGAATCCTATTAGGAATAGGATTCTCGCAGTTTTCTATCTCATTTAGGATTTATGTTGGGATGCAACACCTAATTCTGACAGGTTTCTATCTTTTATGATTTTCCACTTTTAGAAGCTACCTTTTACGGCAGCTACTATTTTTAGCAGGTTTCCATAAATAGCAGGTTTCGGGTGAAATGAAATGGGGAATCGAGATTCGTTTATTTTATAGGAGATGCGTTGTCAAGTGGAGTTTTTATGCTTTCATCATCGAACCTTTCCCTTGCGGGAATGGGGACAAAAGTAGGTGTCTACAGTTAGCCCCCACTTTTACTGAGTCTTGGAGTAAGACGATGGTCAAAGTATTAGACGGAGGGCGTCACACAAGCCATGGTGTATGTGACTTGTTTTGCGAGGGTCTCACGAGCCCCCGAGTGATAACATTTGACTTAAGGGTCATCACTTGAAGTGTCGACATATCCCTCACGTGTCATTGGGATTTGTCAACTGATAGTATAGAAACTTCCTCACTTTATCATTGGAAGGATCTAAAGATGTGTAGAAACTCCCTCACTTTGTCATTGGGAGTAACTACAGATGTTTTCGAAATTAAAGCTGTAAAGTGTAATTGGGCCTGGTCAAGCCCAATCACGAGGTAAAACGTTTTTAAAGATTCTCATTTTCAGGGCTAGCTAAACGAGAAAACCCCCTTGTTTTTATAGGATGTAAAACGAAGGAAAATCCAACAAACCAATCCTTTAATTTTGGAAAAAGGGAAAATCAATAAAAGTTATCGCTGCAGCGACTAAGGACCTGCGCTGTTAGTGACGCAGACCCCGCCCGCTGAAGGTGGGCGAGCCTGTCCTCTGAGGGGGACCCCCCGTCCGATAGAAGTGGACGAATCTGTTTGATGTTTTTGAAAATAAGGACCTACGCGGTTTGTGACGTAGACCCCGCCCGCTGAAGGTGGCGAACCTTGTCCTCTGAGGGTGGACACCCCGTCCGCTGAAGTGGACGAATCTGTTTTGAAATTTTTGAAAATAAGGACCTACGCGGTTTGTGACGTAGACCCCGCCCGCTGAAGGTGGCGAACCTTGTCCGCTGAGGGTGGACACCCCGTCCGATAGAAGTGGACGGATCTGTTTAATTTTTTTTTTGAAAATAAGGACCTACGCGGTTTGTGATGTAGACCCCGCCCGCTGAAGGTGGGCGAGCCTGTCCTCTGAGGGTGGACTCCCCGTCCGATAGAAGTGGACGAATCTGTTTGAATTTTTTTTTTTGAAAATAAGGACCTACGTGGTTTGCGCCGTAGACCCCGCCGGCTGAAGATGGCGAGCCTATTTTAAATTTGAAGACTTTATTTTTTTGTCGAAAACTGAGGACCTGCGCGGCTAGTGACGCAGACCCCGCCCGCTAAGGGTGGGCGAGCCCATTTTGAATTTCTTATTTTGCCTATGTAGAAGAGCTTTTGGTGATTACAACCTGTTGATGGGTCGTAATATTTCCTGATTAGATGTGTCCTATAAGTGGGTCCACACTGTGTATATTTTTGTTTAACAATATTTTTTTTTGAGATATCCAAACATGATATGGTGTGTAGTCCAGTCTGGGAATGTGATTTTGATTGCGCGCTCCTTGTTGGAGTCCCCTTTTTTGCGAGCCCCCAAGCGTTGGGGCTCGTCGGTTGTTTTTGCATCTTGTAATCATGTTTGGGGTCACGCTCGTATATGCAAGCGACCTCCTATAGTAGTGTGCTATTTTTAACAAAGCCGTGAGGTGCGACTTTCAGTGAAGAAATCGGCAATTTTCAAGCCGAATGAATATGGCAGGGCCCAATAGAAGTTAGGGCCTTTTGAGCCTGGATTCATTTTCGGCGCCCAGGCCTGGGCGTTGAAATAATTCACGCCCAGGTGGGGCGTTGAAAGTGTTGTTTGGGCTGGTCTTATGACACAGTTGGCCTCTTGTTCATTCGTTTATTTCACTTGGAAGTTCTATGTATTCTCTTTTCTTTTGTTTTTTCTTTGTTTTTAGAACGTGATGATTTTCTTTGAGAAGCCGTAGCCGATTGGTGGACTACGGTGCTTGTCGCTTCGGGGTGATTTATTTTAAGGAACTGTTGCTCTTAAGGCGTACAGTTATTGCAATAGTCGGGCGAGTCTATATGGCTCGAGGAACATACCTTGAGGTGTAAGACTTTGATCGCTCTTATATTTTTCGAACGTGTTCGTGAATGATGATATGTATGTGCGAACGAGCGTTCATAGAATGGCCGTTGTGTGCGGTCCATTAATCAGTTTGCTTGAATCATTTTTTTTTTGAGCAATGACTGATTTTGAATAGTTTGCTTAGAAGCTTGATAGGGGTCAGGTCCATTCATGAAGTGGGCTCAAACATCGTGCCCTTTCGATTGTTCAAACATTTGCTTCGAGATTTTTTTTATTTTGTTATGGTTGTTTCGTAGCTTGGAGCCCCCAAGTATGCATGTTGGGATGCTTCCTTTTGGCGTACGATTTTTGTAGGTTCTTTTCGAGAAAGATGCCTTGGGGTTCCGCTCGTGTAGGTGCGAGCTATCCCTTCCGTGGTAATATTTCGCTACCTTTAATCCTTAATGTAGGAGTCGTGGGGCTTGCATTTTGAATTTGGGCGATAAGCAGTCTTTGCCTCTTTTACACATGCTCTTGGTCGTGCCCGCATTAGTGCGATATGCCTTTCCACTTTTTTTTAGACTTGTACTGTGGGATGTTTGAACTTATGGTGCGACGTAGGCTTGTGTGGCCTAACGACGTGTCTTAGAACATTCCTCCAAGCGTTGGGATATCATTTTTATTTTTTGTACTGGAGTACTTCATCACGCCTTGTTCAGGTGTTCGAACAAGTGTAGCACCTTCTGCGTGGGTTTGCACGACTTATTACTTCGTTCGATGCGAGGATTCATAGGTGTTTCTTTCTTATTTTTATATCTGGGTAAAACTTGGCTAGCAGAAAGATCCAGCGCCCAGGCTGGGGCGCTAAAGATATCGGCGCCCAACTCTGGGCGTTGAAATTGATTTCTGGGTATATTTTGGTGATTTTTTTTTCGCTTTTGCTTTGGAACGAGGTAGACTGTGTAACGGGCGCTTGTAGGGCGAGCGTTATGTGCAGTAGCTTGATCGGAGTTTTGGTGACTCACGATTTTCAGTTACCCTTGTTAGTGGGGTGACTTTATATATTCTAAGTAGTGCTTAGAATTTGGGAGGGGTTGTAGCCATTCTAAGGTTTGTTTTTCACAATTTAAAGCTTAGGATTGTGCCCCTATGATGTATGTATAGCATTAGCGTCGAGAATTTGCGATAAAATCGTCATTTCGAGCATTTTTAGAGTGTTTTTCTCAAGCCCCCAACTGTAGCTACGGGATTGGCTTGGTGCTATAATGCTTTGCATATGTCTTTATGCATTCATGGTGACACGAATCATGAATAGTTTGAACCAGACTCGTTCAGTGCGAGGTACGTTCGAGTAGTGATTTGCTACTTCTCTTGTAAATGTCGTATTGTGCGACATTGCCATGGTCAAGGTAGTCACATGTTGAAGTGTGCCTTGACTAAAATCTAGGTGCCTTTCTTTACCCATAATCATATTTAAAAATCTTTTTGACTCACTTGCAACGTTGAGATGGACGCACACTAAGCTTAAACCAACGACACTTTATTAGGTTCGAAGAAGTCTTTTTAAAAATCATTTGAAAATCATTTAAAATCCGAGTCCTACTGTGTACAATCCGAGGTGTCCTAAGTAGGTTGACTTATAGAAGGGTTCGTACAGGATTACATGAGTGAATCAAAATACTGTTATGATTTTTGGAATGCTGTCTAAGGATTTGCTGGAAGCCAGGGTGCAGGCGCCATGATATTACTTGTGCCTGTTTGGCATATGTTTTGGGCTTTTAGGGCCGTCTTTTCCAGAATGGCGGGAATATAAACCGTTTTCAAATTGACTTAGACTTACTTGGTGTATGTCTGTACAAAAGGTCAAGGTATACTTAGTTCTTTCCCTAGCTCTTTCATTTCATTTTTTAGCCCCCAGTTGCTGTTATGTCTTCCCATTAATGATGTTTTTAGATTTCGATTTTAGATGCCCATGTCATATGTCTGAGTAGGGTGAGCCTTGGTTAAGTGCCAAATCCTATTGACAATGTCTGATTTTTTTTTCAAAGGAGATTAGCAAGCATTTGAATTACCACGAACGGATACCCTGAGTTCGGAGGAACGATGGGGCGATGCCGTAGAACAATCCTCTTTATTGCAAGCTTACTGCCCTTACTATTTGTTGGCGATCATGACTGTGTCTAGGGGTGAAAGAAGGTCTTTAAGCGAACGACTATGTCTAGTGGTGAAAGAGGGTCTTTAAGTGAGTTAGTTCGCTTTAGGGAGGGTCAAGTCGAGTATTTTAGAGGTCATGGACGCTTGCGCTAGCCCCCGTTCAATTGAGGCAAAGCGGTCTTTCGAGTCTTGGCTAAGTGCCTAGGAGTGTGAGAGCTCCTTCTGGCAAGGGTACATGCCTTTATTATTTTTCGATGCATGCTCATTAATTTTGGCATTTTGATGACTTGGATTCTTCCTTTGACTTAAATTTTTCTTTCGACTTGGATTGCAAGTAATTAACTTTCAATAAGGGACTTTATTTCTTATTCTTGTTTTTCTATAGGCTTTAATATTTTTACAAATTGGTTGGACCGAATCATGGATTGCCTACGTATCCGCCTTAAATAGATTTAATTTGGAATCAGGTCTTGCGTAGTTCTTAGCCTAGAAAATGGTTTCTTGGAATGCCGAATCTAAACAAGTACGTTATGAGGTGGAAACATATTATTTGAAACGGTAGAATAAGTGAAGTTTATTTTTATTTTAATCTGCTGCTTTGCCGTAAGCCAAAAATTTGTTTTATATATGTTTTTTTTTTTGAGTACATATTTTTTTGGTGGTACGTATACCTGAATACGTGTTGTACCCCTCCAAGTGTTCGTTATTTTTCCGCGCATGTGCGGATAAAATGACGAGCACTTCTGGACAAAATTTGGCGAGCAGAGAGATTCAGCGCCCAGGCTAGGGCGCTAAAGATTTCGGCGCCCAGCTGTGGGCGCTGAAATTTATTTCTCGGCGGATCTTTTTTGTGCGCTAGATGCTTCTTTTCCTTTTTAGACTAACTTTAGAGGCGCTTTGCAAAGTTTGCTTTTGTATTATTTACATTTTTTGTACTTTTCATTTGTCTTTTTTTTTATATATTCGTGACTCAAGACGGCTTGAAAGATGGGTTGAATGAGATAGGATAAGTTGTATAGGTATTAGTCGAGCATGAGGATTACATCAACCAAGGCCAATGAGTAGCATGGGGACGGCTCAAGGGTATATCAACAGGACGTATCCAAACAAGTTATATAGTCATTATGCTAATGGTGGTGTAAGAGCAGGTTTGGACTTTGGAAATGATGGGCATGACGCACGTGTCAATGGCCGTGCGTGGTTTGCGGTTGATAACAAGTTCAAAACAAGAGTTGAGGTAATGGTTTCTTGGGTTATGGCAATGAGAGCATGTATGGGTTAAGTGAGCTGAACAGGGACCCCAGAGCGAAGGCGTCTAAGAGCATAAGGATTGGAAAGGGTAGACATTGTAGAATTTTATGATTTGGATTGGTGACTCAATTTTTTTCCTTCGTTTACTTAGGTAAATGTTGCACTACGGGATAAGTATTCCATGGCTTGCTCTTTTCGCTCTCCCTTTTCTCTTTCTATTTTTTCTTTCTTTTTTCCTTGGGATTCCCCCCCAACATAAATTCTTCAATTTTTAATTTGGGCTAAAAGGTAGATGGTTGTGGTCTTTGAGTCACGAGGCGAGACTGAGTGAGCCTCGTTTGGTAGGCCTATAGTGGACCTTTAATTTTAGTAGGCCTAGGGTGGACCTTTAAATTGTCTTACTTTGCAAGCGTATTTAGTCGTTTCTTAAAATATGCAAATAGTGTAGATTCAAAATGTCGTTTTTACCTTATTGAATTTTAACGAAAGAATTACATCGAAAGTAATTTTTTGTTTCTTTGAGATTCCAGTTTCTGGGATTTAATTGGAAGTTGTGATTTAGACTCAAACTTTCATTAATCTTTCTGATTATAACCCGTGTATGAATACAAGGAGGTGGCCTAGACTCAAAATAATGACGTGGCGTGAGCCTATAATACTTGACCAAGCGACTCTCAGACTTAGGCTAATTGGACCATAACTTTCGTTGGTTGACACTTTGGATTTTAACCCTTGGGTGTTCATTTGTCATGTGCCATTTTGCTTAATGTTGGCAAGGTAGTTAATTGGGGAGATCGAATTTTTATTTTTTGCAAGACTAAAATCATTAGTGCGGCTTCTCTCTTAGTGTGTATTGCTTTACCCCAATGGTAGCCCTATTGGTATGCCGATTTGGGTATTTTCATGGTTGGTCATGTTGCATTCATGGAAAATCTTTTAGTCCGTACTTAATAGTATTTCAAGGAGTGAGTGACTCGAGAGGACTATGATAGTCGTGACCCAACGTGATTATAAGCCTTGAGGTCATTAATTTTTTCTTTGCTAATGGTGTTGACACCTTAGGTTCACTTTGGGGGTTGTGCGACTATGGGGAAATGATTTTCAGAATGTGACCGTTTCCATTTTGCAAATAATATATTCTTTTTATTGGTGAGAGAGTATTGAGGCCGTAGACTCTTAGCAAGGGATGGCAATTACATATGGGTGCGTATTGATTTAAATGTTAGGAGGGGAGACTCAATATGGTGTAACCTTTTAACTTGCAGAACGACACCAAGCATCAGGACCGATTCTATGGATAAGACAACTAAGACTTTAGGATTTGGATTGTACTTTGGCATAGCCTAGTCTAGACTCGGATTTATTATTTTTTTATTCGAACATTATTTTTCCTTAAAAAACTTCATTTGAACATTATTTTTGAATACTTTTGCCCATGTGACATTCATAATTATTAGCATGCTCGGTTTTGGTGCCGAGCGTTGTCGTCGTAGGAGGCCTAACAACGACACAAAGAGTTATTTTTTTTTATTTTTTAGTCGCTTTAAGAGTCGAGTGCCTTTTCATACGCCCCTGCAGCAATTTTTACGAAATTTTTTTTTTGCTACGTATATTTTTTCATGCGCGGGCACCGAGGCTGCTGTGCCTGACCAAAAGGCCAGGCAGCAACTTCAGCGCCCAGCAGTGGGCGTGAGAAACTTTAGCGCCCAGCCAGGGGCGTTGAAAATGCGTCCTTGGCTGGTTCTCGTTTTCTGTTTGCGTATACTTTTGTTTTTGCGACTTTAGTTTTGCGTGCTTGCCTTATAACGTCCTTACGCGTTGTGCAGCGTTTGTGGGATTCGTTACAGGCCATCCCGAGCGTCGCTTATTTTTGTGGCGATTGTTCGGGTTTGTGGAACACGTGTTTCGGTATAACTCTTTGGCAAATTAGTCTATGAATGTTTGGGCAATTTTTTTAAGGTCGTTGGTTTTCTAGGATAGTTTGTCACACACAATCACATATTTCGCTACACATAACTACATTACAAACATGGATTTGAAAAATGCCACGTAGTTTATGATAGGCTTCTATGGGTAGTTTATTTGCGCCTGGCTTGGTACCGCTTCTATCGTAGATCCAACACATGCCCCGGTCGAGGTAGTGTCTTCAACAGACGAATTTCGCTCAAGAGGCCAACCCGCAAGTGCAAGCCAAGGGGACATGCAGGCGAGAGGGACCTAATGGGCGAGCGATTGGGTTCGGGATAGGTGTACTACCTGCACAAGTACCGAGTGGGAAACATGCGCGGCGTATGCACCCCCCTATTGGCGAAAAAGGTATCCTTAGTCCCAACTCCCGAGGAAGTCGAGATTCGTTATGATGTTCTGCCCGTTCACATTAATATGCTGATTTTCAGGTCGTCCCAACTTGATGGGGAAATAAACGCGGGGTAGGATCGTTTCACCCTTCGGCTATTTTGATTACCTACAAGCACGAGTATTTCCTTCACTATCCCCAGTGGAGTCGCCACTGTGAGGGGGTCGAAAAAGCGCGAGGCTAATGCGTGACCTGTCCCTCGTGGGTGTGACGATTCTTTTTATTCAATCAAGTGTAATTGGATTTCCTGTGAGTATACACCCAATTGACTAGTAATATAGGAGTCGTCATTCAGTTTTTAACGACAATGAGAAAAACTGACAAAACCCGGTTATCGTGACATAAAGGGAGTGCAATTATGTTTGACCACGACGGCCGTAGGTTCCCTTGTGATCCCTGGTGTGGGGATCTCTCAATATACACCCACAAGGTAGAGATTGAGGGTTCGGGGGACTGTAACTACCGAGAGGAGTAATTCGCTCGTCGATAACTCCAGAGGCAGGATATCCTTACTAGCTCAGCATAAATAATTGAAGGGACATGCGTTAACTATTAAACTAATCTGAATTGATTTTAGCAACATGCAGCATATAATACTAATTCGATCGTGATTATCTGATTTAAATAGCATTAAGGGACCTAGCATGATAATCCGATTTCCCAAAAATATTATATTTATTAGGCGTGATAGAACAATCATATTAGGTTAGTTTAACAGTTCATAAAAAGGGCGAGGAAAGCAGTTAAATCATCGAAAAGGGACACATTACGACGCACCCTTGAGAGGTGCGTCACGGTTCTCAGAAAACTAACCACTTTGACTTTGCTATTTCTCCTTTTTATTTAACGAATCTCAATTATGGGACAGGATACGTTCTGTTCGATTTATGGATCGATTGCGACAGAACGCGTGAACAGTTTCGCAGCGAGAGGCTTAGGCTAAGGGGTTTAGAGTCAATACTCAGAATATATTATGTGTTGTTGTGTTGTTTCACATCGAAACTAGGGGCCTATTTATAGAGAAGAGTTCGTGGAAAGATAGAATTGCAGAGTTCTAATCCGCAAAGAATTAGGAAAAGAAACGTACCCAGGTAATCGATCGTTTATTCGCGCAATGTAATACACATATTTTTTCATTTTTCCTTCTCTTTTTTTTTTTGCCTCGACAACCCCCTGCCTGGAGCTGATTTTCAGCGCCCAGAGCTGGGCGTCGGAATTTCCGGCGCCTGGTCATGGGTGTTGAAAGTGCGCCCCAGGCAGCACTTTCGTTTATTATTATTTTTCTGATCGTACCCGTTTTTTGCAGAATTGGCTCATGGAACGACTTAGGCTTTTAGAAACTCCTGTCGATCCTAAACATTGTCGACCTATAGCCTTGGGTAACCGAAAGTATTTGCACCAAGGCTAGGACGAGGCCGAGTGGGCCTCCTATTTCACTCATGGCATATGCTCATTAAGTGGATGGTACCGTGGTGGGGTTTGACTAATATGACGGGGGGTTCCGAGGTGTCAGTTTATGTTTCTTTGTTGGGGCTATCTCGGCCCGTTTATATCTTTCCTTACCGAGTCATGCGACAATACGACCTAAGGCAGACTATCCCGTTTTCTGATACGGTACCACCTAAAGTAGCGGCCTTTTCACAAGCACGGGTTCAAGCGTGGGCTAAGTATTATGGTGGCCTCCCGCGTTGGACCGTGGCTACAGATGGCTTGTGGGTCTTTCCGAAAACTACAAGTTGTGGATTAGTTCTGATGATAAAGCTGTGAGAACTAAGGCTCAAAATGAAGAGCCGGCTGAGCTTTTGATACCTCGAGGTAGGGCTAAGTATGAGAGCCGTGATCCTGCTAATCCTCGTGACCATGGTATTAAGATTGTAAAAGCTCGTCCTGATCGAAAGCGAAAGGAAGTTCCTCCCCGTTCCAGTTCTAGGCCTAAAAAGATGCCTAACATGAAGGGGCCTGCCGTTCACAAAAGAAATGCAAGCTCTCGCGGAGATCGTCGCCGGAATAATGTATGGGTTAGGAAGGTTCAGCCCCTAGTAGAACCAGTGGCTAATCCAGTTGATGTTAATAATCCTTCCCCTACCATTGTTTGTGCCCTTGAGGCTGAGCGAGCTATAACTGTTCAAACTGAAAATGTTTCTGAGGCCTTGGCATCCTTGGAAGTTAGTGTCAAGGAGCCTGTTCTTATGGAGATTGATATAGGGGCAGCGCAGAAGCCTATGGGGGTGGACCCTGCGAATATTGCCCTCTACAAAACTTTATTTGATGATCCGGAAGAACTCGAGTAGTGTAGTTCTTGTTAGGGTGTAGGTGCCCTTTATTTATTTCAGTTGTGTTTGTTTTTCATTCCTTAGCACTTTTTTTTTCCTTCTTATTATTTTTAAATATTAATAAAGGCGTAATTTTATTTTTCTTGTTTTCGTTTGGCTTCTCCTCTTTTTTGTTTTTTTTGCTCATTTCCAACACTTACGCACATTATATATATATTTTTTATTGGATTGGACCGAATCCATAAATAGGATTGCCTACGTATCCTTGTTAAATAACTTTAACTTAGAATCAGGTCTCGCGTAGTTCTAGCTAGAATAAATTCTAGAATGCTGAATTCGATAAGTATGTTCTGAGATGGAAACATGTTATTTGAAACGGTAGAATAAGTGAAGTTTATGAAGGAAATAATGCCCTTGGTCCAAGTATGCATTCTATGTTAAGTCTAATAAATGCGGTTCAGTATTAATTAACAAGTTAATAATTCAGTGAGATCAAGTGAGCTGAATGCCTAGCTAGAGGCCGCTTCAGTTCAAGTGGAATTAATGATATTAATCCACAGCTTACTCTTGACTGAACCCGTAGGGTCACACAAATAGTACGTAAACGGATCAAGTATTTAATGGCATTAGATACTCCATCTATCGATATTCGGAATCGACGGATCTTGTTTTCAGTGGGAGCTGAGATCGTCACAGGCAAGAAATGAATACTCCGGAAACGATGATATTGCCGGAAACGGAAATATGGATCGTATCGGAAATATAAATATTATCCAAGTCGTAGATGTTGCCGGAAACGGAAACATGGTACGTATCGGAAAATATTATCGGAAATGGAAATATTGCCAGAATCGGAAATATTGCCGGAAACGGAAATATTGTCAGAATCGGAAATATTATCGGAATCGGAAAATAATTCCGGAAACGGAAATATTAAATATTTGTTCGAAACGGAAATTAATTCCGGAATCGGAAATGTTAAATATTGTTCGTATCGAAAATGAATTCCGGAATCGGAAATTTAATCGGAAGCGTATCGTACGAATAAGCATCGGACGAGGCCTGCCGGACGAGGGCCCAGCACGAAGCCAGGCCATTGCCCAGCAAGCCAAGCGCGCCACACGAACAGCCAAGGCCACGCCAGGCCCAGCGCAAGGCCAGGCCCAGCAGGCCGTGGCAGCGCGCACAGCGCGCGCAGCGCGCGCAGGAGCTACGTGGGCTTGTAGCTCGCGTAGGCCTCGCTGCGTGGGCTGCTGCTCGCACGCACGCGCATGGGCGGCCCATCGTGGCTGCCGTGTGTGTGTGCGTAAGTGTTTGTGTTCATGCACGATTCCTAAAACGTGCAGAGTTCGGTTGATGATTAAATTCCTAATTCTATTTGATAAATTAATTAATTAGAGTTCTTGTAGGATTCTAGGTTTAATTAATTTGTATCTGAATAGGATTCCAATTCCCTTTCCATACCCCTATAAATATGTGGCCTGGGTTCACAATTTATAATGAGTTTTAAAAAGTATTCAAAGTGAGTTTTTGAGAGAAAAATTCAATCACACATCTTGCTCAAAAGTGCCGAAAATTCTAGTACCTTAAGGGCGATTCTAGTTGGTCAATCTTAAGGCGGATCCGGACGTGCTGTGGACTATCTACGGAGGGACGACACTTGGAGTCCTAAAGACTTGTTCTTGCTCGGTTCGGGCGCAGCTAGGGAGGGCACGCAACAAAGAGTATGCATCTAAATTATGCTATATGATTATGTGTAAATAATATGTATTCCTGGGTTAATGGTTGTTTCCGCATGATTTATGTAATATCATATGTATCATAACCTAACAGTTTATTAATAGTTTTAATCTGCTGCTTTGCCGTAAGCCATGTATTTTGCACAAAAATCTTTTCATGTGTTTTGTTGTTTTTTTTTTATTTGGGTACATATATACGTTTGAATATTAATGTTTTTTTTTGGGTACGTATATCTGAATACGTGTTGTACCCTCCCAAGTGTTCGTTATTTTTCCGTGTATGTGAGGATAAAATGACGAGCACTTCTGGGCAAAGGTTGGCAAGCAGAGAGATTCATCTCCCAGGCTGGGGCGTCTAAAATTTTGACAAAAATAGTATTTTTCTGCCGAACCCAGAATTCTCAAATTCGAAGCCTAACTATGACTTTTCGAAGGTTTTAGTTTTTCGAATGCAAAATTTCGTAAATTTAAGATGTTAAATTAAATATTTGCGATTCTTGTTGATAAATCTTGAATTTTTGATTGACCTACTGTATATGTTTAACAAGTTTGAATGCCTAGCCTTGTTAATTATGCAATCTGATTTGTAATTATGATTAATTTGTTGAAAATTAGAATAATTTATAATTAATTTGATTTTCATAATTAATTATAATTTAATTAGTGACCTATGATTAAAAACCACCATAAAAATTGTAAATTTATGATAAATTTTAAATTTTTATGACCTAGACTTGAATCCAAGACAATCGGAAATCAATTGAATAATAAGTTTTCGATTTTTCGCCCTAAAATTATGAAATTAATATTATTTATTAATTTGTCATTAATTTTAAATATAAATTTTAAATTTTTATGCGATTCGTTCATATAACTTGCACGCACAAAGCAATGGACGCTTCGTGTTACCCTTAAGGGGTGTTGTATAGTGCGGGCATGCGACGACGAGCAAGGGAGCTCGTCGCCCGTGCGGCACGAATGCAATGAGCAAGGCATGGTGCACGAGCACAAGGCAGCATCCCTGCCTTGTGTCGTGGGCCACGAGCTATGGACGAATGGGCATGGGCGAAAGGCGAGCCATGGCAGTCGCGTGTGGGCAGCAAGCGAGCTGCGCCACGACGCACACTGCCTCGCGCAAGAGCGCGCAGCCTCGCGCGCAGCGAGCGCAAGCTCGCGTGCCACGAGCGCTGCGCCCAGCGTTGCTCGCGCGCACAGCGAGCAATGGCTCGCGCGCACAGCGAGCGATGTCGCGCGCACAACGAGCAATGGCTCGCGCGCACAGCGAGCGATGGAGCGCGCGCAGCGAGCACCAAAGCGTGCGATGGCTTGCGATGGTAGATTCAGCAGCTATGCGACGAGCGCATGGGCTGCGCGCACATGTCCAGCGATGGTTGTGTGCGTGCGGCCCATGGGCGTGCGATGCGTAGGGTGTTTGCGTTACGATTAGATCGTTTTGAATGTTTAATTTGAAATTTTTCAGTTTACGTAATTTTAATTAATTTTAAAATTAATAATTTAAATTATTTTCTAGGATTTTAATTTTGAATATTGTAATTATAATAAATTTTATTTATTCTAATTATTTTACTAAAATTAAAATCATGAATTAATTTAAATACGACTGAAATTAAATTAAACTTTTGGATTCAATTATAAATTTATATGAGCTTTAAATTTTAATTAAATTTGTATGTTTCCGGTTAGACTTGAAATACATTTTTATGTTTAAAATTAGTAAAGCATATGAATTTATTGGTTTAAGTGGGAGCGCTTTTTAGTCATAAACTCTTGATTAGGTCTACGAATCCTTAAGGTTAAAACAACTTGATTAGAATTAATAAGGACTGAATAATTGGTAGATTATTGGTGCCCTTGATTAATTGCTGCAAATGTTTACGTGATGCATAATGTGTTTTACTAACCAGCTATGTGGGCCATTCATGATAATGAATGGGTGAATGGTATATATTGTATATGTACTGTTTTGCAGGTTATGAAGTGACTAGTATGGCCCAAATAGGATAGAAAATATGGTCTGCGTACCATTAATTTGAATGTAATTGGTCTAAAGTACCAAAGTTATTTTTCAATTCAAATATGGTCTGCGTACCATCAAATAGTTGTAATTAGTTATAGCTTATCCTATTTGAAGAAAATGGTGCCTCCCACGGAGATTTTCAAGACGGACTTTGAAGTCAAAGCTTCAAGATGAAGTCGGGCCATACTAGATCACATTTATCTTATGCATGTTTTAAGTTATTTATTGCTATTAAATATGTCTTAAAATGCATGAGATCAAAAGCTTGATTATGTTGCATGATTAAGGATTTTAGTTCACTTAAAATCTAACCAACATAGTAAGAGCCTTAAGTTTCAAACTTAAAAATTGAGTTAAAAGGTGCCATGCCAAAATATACACTTGCTTGGATATCCTTTACATCAATCTAGTAATAGTTTTCGCTCAGCGAGGTGTTACTTATTGGTCCTAAAGGGGCAAGGTACACAAATAATTGTGAGTACATGTTAGTTTTGGTGAAACTCAACGATATAAGTAAGGAGTCCTTTTATGTCGTGGCAAAATCGATAGGTTTACCTAATAAGTTCTTAGACGTACCTATCAACGTCCAAGAGTAGTTTCTAGACTATTAGCAAAAGGCTTTTTGCTTACCTAAAATGTTTTAGAATTGAGTCGACAAAATGTGCTTAATTCTTCAATGGTTTTAGGGTCTTGGAATCATTTTATTCACACCTGCCGGAACAATAAAATCGAATAAAATGCTAATAACTTGTTTGAATTGCATGGTTGCTTTAATTTCAAGTTATTATTCATGATAAATGTTTAGACTTTGCATGCTTCAATGTATGTTTTAATTATTGTTTATAATTAAATATCTTGCACTACAATAAATCCTTTTAGAAAGGTAACAGTAAATTTCCTCGATTGGTAGTGAATCCAAGAACGATTCACGGAAAAGAGAGAAAGTGAGCAATTTAAAATGTACGTTTCTTATATCGACTTTTATGGTTGTTTTCGAATATCAAAATCGAATGGCAAACCAATTGGTGCTTGTGAATTCAAAATACACTGTAGTTTTGAGATCATAAAGCATTGAGCTTAAACGCTCAGCTTTACCAATGGTTAACAACCTAATATCTTTGTCCATTTAATTCTCGAATGAGTCTAGTCCCTAGACATTCGAATAGATCAATGCTTAGAGAACTTTAGAAGCTTCTGGTAAGATCATCTAGTTGAAACAAAATATTCAACATAAATTAAAATGGTAAAGAACCTTGTTGGTGACATTGGACATGTCTAACAAAGTATAAAAGTCAACACTAGAGAATTCAATTCTTAAGGCTATACGAAAGGGTACAAGAAATAGGAAAACGAGGAACTAATGAAAGGAATTCACGATTCCGTTTCTTCCTATAAGTTTATGTTTAAAGAGAAGTGACCTAGCAATCAAACTTCCTTGGTATCATATACCGCTTGAGGTTCTTATTTCGGTAATAACTCAAACAATGGAAGCTAGGCTACACTAATGACCTACAAGTGGGAAATGAAGCATGGCATTGCTACATTAGTTGTAGGGTCATCTAGTTTGTTTTAAGTCCTTTCAAAGACTGGAACTTAATGGCTATTTTGTTCCATAATCAGCATATCTAAATTTCTGTTTTCAAACACATAAAGACTCACATTCAGAAGAACAAAAACAATGCTTGTTTGTTTGTTTATTTGAATGAAATGGTCATTTACGGGATGAGTCAATATGCTTGATTAAAACAAACAACTCTTTAACAATAAAAACTTTACTAGGTTCAAATCAAACCCTTGATTTGAGTTCCACTAATCTTTGGCATTGTTGCTTAGACCATATCAACAAGTTAACATTCAAAAGCTCTATTTTAATGGACTTTTGAAAGTTGGTTGATTTCTAGATCAACTTAAGACAAGCTAGTCTTACTTGTTGAAAGTAACAAAAGATATGAACTATTGTTAGAACGCCTAGACGATAGAGTTCAAAGCTAAAGAAAGATTTTATGACTTTATGGTTTTGAGTGAATATAGGTTTATTGACTCAAATGTGATATAAGTTGAATCTGTTTGGGTAGTTCCAAGATTCAGAAGTATAAAATCCACCTGGCAAGAAATCGTAAAGATCTAGGTTAGATCATGTTGATGATTACTTGAGACCAAATATGATCATCAATGATTGTGTGTTGTAATTTCACAATCTAGGTCTATAAGATATGGCATATCTACGTTGGAATAATCGAAGTCAATTAGTACTTGATTCGATCAATGATGAATCATAAAGACTTTTCCTATAATTTCTAAAACAAAATGCTCAACTACCACCAAACTAAACCAAATTCGTCAAAGCTATTGAAAAGTAATTTTAGAATAACTTTTCATAAAATATATCTAGAGAGTTGCAAAACTTAGTGGGAGCTTAGTGTTTGTCATTCGACAAACTAAGGCCCAAGTATAGATATATGTTTCATTGTGATTTATTCAAATGAGACACAAGGGTATTGTTTCTACCACGAATTTTTGAGAACATAATGTTTGTTTGCTCGAAATAATGTCCTTTTGGAGATTCGTTTCCAAAATGACAAATGGGAGAAAATAGACCTCGAAAGTCTTCGAGGCGAACAACAAACATAAACGGACATTCCGGAGGCTTTTCGAAGTGCTTCAGAAAATCCGAACTTATTCTTTAAGGACTTTAGAAGTGGCTTTAAAGAATAGACATCTCTTAGAAGACTTTACAAGTGCTTCAAGGAGAACAGAATATTCAAAGGACTTTCAAGTGGCTATTGATATTCTATTGTTTGATGTTCTATACCCTAGTAGGCATAGAGTTCAAGTCACCAGAACTATGAGATTCTTCTATTAGATAATGAAGAAACATGAAGTTCAGGTCATTGAAGCTATCTTATTCTTCCATTAGATAGTGAAGAAACCTACAACTTGCAGTCAAACTATTATCATGTAGATTAATGAGTTTGTGACTTGTAAGAAAGCTATGACGAAACCCAGATTCCCTAAAATGGTTAGAGGCCATATATAGACTCCAATGTTTTAAATGGTTAGAGGCCATAAAACATACTCAATGTTTTGATGACAAAATTGAAATTTTGTTGATTTGCAAGAATAGTTTCACACCTATTGGTTGCAAAGTTTGTTTTAAGGATAAAAACCATCAAACATGAAATTGTGTTCACACACAAAGCTAGATTAGTTGCTAAAGGTTACAAGCAAATTCACGATGTGGATTGTGTTGAAACCTCATGCAAAATCGTAATGCTTAAGTCTATAATTCAAGCAATGATTGCATATTGGTACATATGGCAATTGGATGACAAAACATCTTCCTCAGTCAAATGTTGGAAGAAACTATGTACATGGTATGTCATAGGATTTGTGGATCCAAATAAATGCTTGAATAGAAAAGCTGGTTTATAAAATCTAAGTACAGATTTAAAGCAAGCAATTGGGAATTAGAAATGTATTTTAGTGAAGCTAATAAGTATTTTAGTTTCATAAAATATACATGATTCTTATAGATATATAAGAAGTTTAGTGGGAGTACTTAAAACTTAATTGGTCCTATGTGTATTACACACATATCTCTCTATTGTGAAATAACATTCAAATGCTAATGACTTAGATTTGAAATTATTCATCAATGATGGACCATGGCGAAACTTAGTACATACTGGGTATTAAGATCTATTTACAAAGATCTTATGATATTGTTTTGGATTAAGTAATGGCATTTACTAAATCAAACACGAAAGTCTCCATTGGAGATATTCGACCCATGTGAATAAATCTAAGTAAAGGATGTTTGAACTATGTATAAGCATTTACTAAGTTAAACATCAAAGAGTCTAAATGAGATTCTTAACCTATATTATATGTCAAAGAATTTAGCTGAATTTAGTATCTACTGAAACTAGATAAGCTAAAGTTACATGAATAGAATTCAATTGGGAATTATTCTGCAAAAGAATTTATCATGTATGATATAATATGAGGATCGCCAAAAACGTATCGTATGACTTTAGCCATGACGAACATATACCAATCTCTATTGATCTAAGTAAAGATCAACTAGATTGAGATCAAGAATACTTATGGTACTTGAAAAGGTACATAGGAATAGTTCTTGATTCAAGGAAATAAAGATATGCTAAATATTGATGCTACACGCATAAACACTGGCAAAGGATCAAGCAAGACCCTTTGGAGTTAACCATTGATAAGGACGAGCTATAGAGCATCGTGTTTTGAAAATGGCAACATGGGTTGGAGACCATGAGTTGTTGCGTGGGAAATTAAAATAATCATTTCTATGTTCTAAGATATAGTTGGAGAATCTTCCACATATCTATGAACTGCCTGGATAGGTAAATCCAAACAAAGCATCACTAGCAACCTATACAGTTGAAGTAAAAGTAATTATTGCCTAAGAAGCAATAAAACAGGGTTGTTTAAAGTTCTTCACTGAACTTGGGCAGATCACCTATCTGCTGGCTTGATGGTTCTTCATTGAAAAATGCGTAGAACCACTCTTGAAGCAAGAAAAACGTCTGCTAACTTGATGGTTCTTCATTGCAAAATGAGTAAAACCACCATCGAAGTAAGAAAGACTAGATCACATAATAAACAAACTCGAAAAGATCTTATCATCATATCTCGAAGAACATTCGATGAAAAGGATATTAAGATTGGCAAAGCATGATAACTAAACCTATGCAACAAGTGAGAAGCAACACTCACGTTGTAGCACTGGAAATCAAGCATAGCTTTGAATTCCATGAATTGTTATAGAAGATGGATTTGAGGCCCATGGTTATAAAACATTGGGGTTGAACATTTATCATATATGAAATGTATTTTCATATTCCATTTAATCTTGGTTTAGTATTAAATGATGAGTCCCTTCAAATTTGACGATATATTCAAGATAGACTGTCAGGACCAGTCCTGTGACTAAGAAATGTCTATCAAGTGAACTTGAATGTCAAAGGTTGAAAATGGTCCCTAGTCGGAGTTTTCTATAAAATTGGACGCATAGAAAACGTTAGACGATTAGAATGCAAGATGACTAGTAGTTCTGTTTCTTGAACTATGTGGACATGGCAATGTCATAATCATTTGCATAGATACTTACTTTGGGAAGACTAGTATCGGACAAGACCTATGAAACTTTACTGTAAGAGATGAAAATCTGTCATAAGTAAATTTCATTAAAATTATTAGACACTAAATCCTCAATACCTGAGTGATTTGAGATTACTTGTTTGAAAACTGGTTGCTTTGACGTTGACCAACCGTCGCACCGTAAAAGGAGGCTATAATGGCAACGCTCAGGTAATCACCTATCAAACGAAGTCTAATCTCAAGATCGCAAGATTGGGATTGTCCTCCCATAAATCAGGATGAGATGCTTAAAAGTTGTACAAGGCCACTCGGAGAGCTAGAAACTGTGAAATGCATGGCCGTGCTCGGATGAATCATAGGCTATGATTATCTGTTTATTTGATCAGTTGAACTCTGAAACCGAGGAACACCTCTGGACATAATAAGGATGACGACTCTTACCTTATGTTCAAGAGCAAGCATCGAGCGACAAAGGAATTAGGAAATGCACACTTGTCCCTAAGGACAAGTGGGAGACTGAAGGAAATAATGCCCTTGGTCCAAGTATGCATTCTATGTTAAGTCTAATAAATGCGGTTCAGTATTAATTAACAAGTTAATAATTCAGTGAGATCAAGTGAGCTGAATGCCTAGCTAGAGGCCGCTTCAGTTCAAGTGGAATTAATGATATTAATCCACAGCTTACTCTTGACTGAACCCGTAGGGTCACACAAATAGTACGTAAACGGATCAAGTATTTAATGGCATTAGATACTCCATCTATGGATATTCGGAATCGACGGATCTTGTTTTCAGTGGGAGCTGAGATCGTCACAGGCAAGAAATGAATACTCCGGAAACGATGATATTGCCGGAAACGGAAATATGGATCGTATCGGAAATATAAATATTATCCAAGTCGTAGATGTTGCCGGAAACGGAAACATGGTACGTATCGGAAAATATTATCGGAAATGGAAATATTGCCAGAATCGGAAATATTGCCGGAAACGGAAATATTGTCAGAATCGGAAATATTATCGGAATCGGAAAATAATTCCGGAAACAGAAATATTAAATATTTGTTCGAAACGGAAATTAATTCCGGAATCGGAAATGTTAAATATTGTTCGTATCGGAAATGAATTCCGGAATCGGAAATTTAATCGGAAGCGTATCGTACGAATAAGCATCGGACGAGGCCTGCCGGACGAGGGCCCAGCACGAAGCTAGGCCATCGCCCAGCAAGCCAAGCGCGCCACACGAACAGCCAAGGCCACGCCAGGCCCAGCGCAAGGCCAGGCCCAGCAGGCCGTGGCAGCGCGCACAGCGCGCGCAGCGCGCGCAGGAGCTACGTGGGCTTGTAGCTCGCGTAGGCCTCACTGCGTGGGCTGCTGCTCGCACGCACGCGCATGGGCGGCCCATCGTGGCTGCCGTGTGTGTGTGCGTAAGTGTTTGTGTTCATGCACGATTCCTAAAACGTGCAGAGTTCGGTTGATGATTAAATTCCTAATTCTATTTGATAAATTAATTAATTAGAGTTCTTGTAGGATTCTAGGTTTAATTAATTTGTATCTGAATAGGATTCCAATTCCCTTTCCATACCCCTATAAATATGTGGCCTGGGTTCACAATTTATAATGAGTTTTAAAAAGTATTCAAAGTGAGTTTTTGAGAGAAAAATTCAATCACACATCTTGCTCAAAAGTGCCGAAAATTCTAGTACCTTAAGGGCGATTCTAGTTGGTCAATCTTAAGGCGGATCCGGACGTGCTGTGGACTATCTACGGAGGGACGACACTTGGAGTCCTAAAGACTTGTTCTTGCTCGGTTCGGGCGCAGCTAGGGAGGGCACGCAACAAAGAGTATGCATCTAAATTATGCTATATGATTATGTGTAAATAATATGTATTCCTGGGTTAATGGTTGTTTCCGCATGATTTATGTAATATCATATGTATCATAACCTAACAGTTTATTAATAGTTTTAATCTGCTGCTTTGCCGTAAGCCATGTATTTTGCACAAAAATCTTTTCATGTGTTTTGTTGTTTTTTTTATTTGGGTACATATATACGTTTGAATATTAATGTTTTTTTTTGGGTACGTATATCTGAATACGTGTTGTACCCTCCCAAGTGTTCGTTATTTTTCCGTGTATGTGAGGATAAAATGACGAGCACTTCTGGGCAAAGGTTGGCAAGCAGAGAGATTCATCTCCCAGGCTGGGGCGTTAAAGATATCGGCGCCCAGCTCTAGGCGTTGAAAATGATTCCTGGGGAGATTTTTTGGCGCGTTGCTTCACATGTTCTTGCATTTATTTATTTTTCTTTGTTTCATTTTACTTTTTGTTCGTCATAAATCAATTTTGACGCTATTTCGGAAGCTTTTTGGACTGTTAGTGTTAGACGCATTTTAGTTCGGATTAATTTTTTCTATTCGTGACTCGAAACGGCTTTGAAAACGGAGTTAGGGTGCGGAAGATATGAAGATCTTTGCGTAGGCTTTTTGGGTGGGTTGAGGTGCGTGTTGCTAATGATGTGGATGATGGGGTTATGTTTTTTTTTTGAGCAACATTCGCATTGTTTGGATTTGATTTCTTTTTGGTTTCTTTGGGTCGCACGGGCTTGATCCTTATGTCTTGGGAATATGAATGGGATGGTATGGTTTATTTTGTGGATTTCGGGAATTGGTTTTGATGTCACGATTCAAGACTGAGTGGGCCTTGCTATTGGGCCTAAAGTGGGCCGCTTTATTTTTTATATTTGCAAGTATGATTAGTGCTTATTTCGTGTTAGAATAATATTTTAGGAGAAATTTTACGCCTTTATTAATTTTGAAAGTAAGGAAAACACACTGAAATAAATTAATCAATATTCTAAGGGTTCCTAGGACCATATCTAAAGCTTTATTTTTTTCTATCATCTAAAGAACTACTAGGCGTTTTACTAAAGTGCTCTCTACGGCTCAAGCCTTGGGTTTAGTCTCGTAGATCCTTGGTCTTTTGCCTGTACTCATCTTGAACTCTATTCCCTTTGCGTTGACCCACTGACATGTCTTCACCCATCCGTTCTCGGCCTCTTCTAGTGTTGATGTAGGAGCGATTAACCGAGTTGGATCGAAACCTTCATCTTGTAGAGCTAGGGTAGTCATCACAGTCTCATCCTCCATAGGCCTCGATTCGTTAAACAATGTCCATAGAGCTTGGTTGTCCAATATTTCAGTTGTTTTAGTCTTGGTGAGGTGGGGTGCCTCATCCAAAGTATGACAGTCATGGAAAATTTCAAATCCGGGGTTTAGCAGGCAATCCTGAACGAAGGGTTCAGGGAAGTCACAACACGGGTGTTCTTCTCCTTCCCGGACGAACATACCGTTAAGGGTTCTTTGATATGGGGGAAGAAGGGTGGCTTGTTTTGTCTTGGTTGGCTTAAGGCGTAGCCTAGACAAGTGGTCAGCAATATCTTCCTCCGTTGGTTCATAGCCTAGGCCAAAGGGAGTAGATTTGTTGGGTAGGGGATGGAACGTGTAGTTCTTCTTCCTTATGCCCAATGGAGTTCCCGGGAAATAGCCTTGAGCTAGCAATATTTTAGGGATGACTCGGGATGCACGCGGATCTAGAAATGCTAAATTATAGTCCTCAATGACTTGGATGGCTTCATCCACCTGAAAACCATAAAGGTTTTCCGCAGTTTCGGCCGTTCCAACCATAATACAACTGACGTCGAGAGGAGGGGCGCGTATTTCCAGAATTACCCTGTTATGGTTAAATTTAACCATTTGGTGCAAGGTAGAAGCCACACCTCCTAAGTCATGGAGCCAAGGGCGTTCTAAGAGGAGGTTGAAAGTGGGCTTGATGTCGATTATTCGAAACTCTGTGGTGCGTGCCACGAGCCCGGTTTGTATCGTGAGGTTGATTTTTCCCAACAGCCTTCGAGAGTTATCATAAGCTCGTACCCCTTGCGTGGAGGTTTGGAAGTCATCGCTTCCTAGCCCCAAGCAATGGGCGGTTCGCAATGGGCAGACATTTACCGCCGAGCCGTTATCTACGAGTGCTAGGGGGACGTTTTGTCCTTTGCATCCAACCACTAGATAGAGGGCCTTATTGTGGGCGCCTCCTTCTTTAGGTAAGTCTTTGTCAGTAAAAACTATTGCCTTTTCCTCAACATTTCTTGTGACGTGGTTAACCAACGAGTCAGGTGTGATGTCCGTAGGGACTGAGATGAGGTCAAGTGAGCGAATAAGTTTTTCACGATGTTCCTTTGAAGTGCACATGAGATCCCAGATGGTAATCTCGGCTTTAGTTCTTTTTAGTTGCTTCAAGAGAGGATTTTCGATGACTTCTGCGACGGTGGTGTGCCGTATGTTTTCAGGAGTCTGTCTGACTGGGATATCGTCCACGGGAGGTGGGCGAATATCCTGTTGGTATACCCTTCCGGACCGAGTGAGATTGTCAACTTCGGGATCTTGAGAGGTGGTGTCAATGGGAGTATGCCCGGGCCAAGTTTCAGTAAAGAGGTCTTGGCCCGATACTTGAGACAGGTAGACATCTTCAGCATCATCATCCCACACACCGCACACTTCTCTCTCGATTTGATCCATAGGGACCATGGCGAGTGGTGCACCTTGGGGCGGAATATACACCGTAGGGTCAAAGTTCTTATTTTCTGGTTGATCGAGAGAGATGTGACAAGAACCGAGTGGGCTCTTGTTGTTGTTGGGTTTGCCAACGTTAGGGAGAGGTATTACTTCATCCTCTATCATATCCTGGATCGTGTTTTTTAGATTCCAGCAATTTTCAGTATCATGCCCATTTCCTTGATGGAATTTGCAATAGGTGCCCTCGACCCAATAATTATTTTTGAATGAAGGGTCGGGTGTGGGGCCTATGGGTCTTAGCTTTCCTTGATTGGTTAGTCTTTGGAAGGCTTGTACCAGAGTCGACCTGAGTGGGGCAAACTTCCGATCTCGGGTCCATCTTCCAGGGCTCCTTCGGGTTGGGGTTTCTTCTACGGTGTGGACCTCTTGGGTTTGAGGCGTGGACCCTGTTGTAGGTGTTACTTTTGTATGCATGCTTGCTTTGCACTGTTTTTGCGAGGTTATCCTCGATCTTTATTCCTACATCATAAACCCTTTTGAAGGTATCAAGGCCCAAGTACCTAAGGTGTTGTTTATAAGCTGGGTCTAGGTTGTCAATGAACTTTTGGACCAATTCAGTTTCAGGAGGCCTATTGATTAGTTGGGCCGCTTGGTCTCCCCATCTAGAAAAATAGGTCGTGAAACCTTCATTTTTCTTTTGGAAGAGGACTTCCAACTCGCGCATGGTGACTTGAAAATCCATGTTTGACGAGTATTGCTTGATGAAGACATTGACAAAGTCTTCCCAAGTGGGTAAGAGCTTAGGGTCCTGGTGGTAGTACCATTTGAGTGGCACGGGTTCCAAGGACAAAGGAAAGGCAGACAAATACATGGACTTGTCCACACCTTTCAAGTTCATGGCATTTACAAAGCTCAAGAGATGATCACGGGGATTGTCCGTGGCTTTGAACTTTGGTAAGTCGGATGAACTAAACTTTTCCGGTAGTTTGCAAGGAAAAGGTTTAGGATCGAGGGAGAAATACTTGCTCCCCATGGTTTGCTGCAGAACCATTTTTTTGATCTTCTTCTCGTTATCGAGGTCATTTTTGGCTTGCGCAGCCGCTAAGGATTCATTTTCCATTTTCAGTTGACTCATAAGTTGGGTAATTTGGACCATTTAGTCTCGTAATTCTCCCATGGACATGTTTGAGGGTGTGAATCGAGGTTGGGAAAGCGGAGATCCTTGAAAGGGGGAATGACGGATGGAGCTTGGAGTTACTAAACCTTGTGTTGGTGATGTAGCTTCGAGACGCACTAACCTTCGATTTTCAGATCGACACCAAGTGGCAGAACCAGCCCTATGCATAAGACAAGCTAAAGTTTAGGCCCAAAGTTAAGCATTACTTCGTCTAGACTTCTGACTCTTTCTATCGGTTTTCTATTCTCACTCTTGTTGGTACACTTTTGGCTCTTCTTTTGGTCATTCTTTGGATTTTCGAAACATTTGCCCGTGTGACATTCAAAGTTATTTAAATTAGCATGCTCGGTTTTGGTGCCGAACATTGTCGTCACAGGAGGCCTAATGACGACACAAGGAGTTGTTTATAAGTCGTTCTTAGAATCGAGTGCCTTTTTTCATACGTCCTCGTAGCAAATTTGTTATGAATTTTTTTATTGCTACGTATATTTTATGCGCGTGTACCGAGGCTGTTGTGCCTGACCAAAAGGCCAGGCAGCAACTTCAGCGCCCAGCAAGGGGCGTTGAAAATGATTAGCGCCCAGCCAGGGGCGCTGAAAATGCGTCCCTGACTGGTACTCGTACTCTGTTCGTCTATCCTTTTTTCGTACATACGACTTAATTTTGCGTGCCTGCCTAATAACGTCCTTTACGCGTTGTGCAGCGTTGTGGGATCCGTTACAGGCTGTCCTGGGCGTCGCTTGTTTTTGTGGCGATCGCCCGGGGCTACAGGACACGTATGTTGGTACAACTCTTTGGCCAATTGGTGTTTATGAATGTTTGGGAAATTTTTAGGATCGTTGGTTTTCTAGTATTATTTGTCACACACAATCACATAATTCGCTACACATAACTAACATTACAACATGAAGCAAAATAATATGTCACGTAGTTTATGATAGGCTTCTATGGGAAATATTTGTGCCGGCTTGGTACCTCCTCTATCGTCGATCCAACACATGCCCCGGTCGGGGTAGTTGATAGGCTGTCGTACACCTGTCAAAAATAATATCCTAACGAAACCTCCTAACAATGTAGTAGGGTAAGCAGGGTCGAATCCACGGAGAGATGACTATTTAAATCTAGCTTTCAAGGTATGGCGAAACTAACAATGTCACAAAATTTAGGATTGAATGGTTAAACTAAAATAAAGGAAAATAAACTAAAAGGTCTAGGGCAATGGTTCACCATGTTCATAGTTCAAAATCAATCAAAACATCATCAACAATTCAAATATTCAAATTATCTAGAGCACAAGTTAATCCTACGGTCGGGTCTTAACGCTCTCAATTCAACATATGCAGTACGGTCGCTAACATAATCAGAATTGCTAGTTGTAGGTAAGCCTCTAAAATTCGATCTTTCGATTCTAAATCCTATTGGCATGATTTAATCAAACAATTGATCAGATTGCAAAGATTAACAATATAAACCTAATCAACTAGAAATATCAATGAATAATCAAACCATCAACAATAATAATAAGGATTCATAATATAAACATGGATTCCGAAACCCTAGACAGGAAACTACTCAATCATGAAACGAACAATGAAAATCAAATCTAAGAATGAAAACATAATTAAAAGCAATAAATAAAACAAAAAGGAAAATCAATAATACCTCAAAGAATTACATTAATGGAGTTTGTAGAAAAACTATGGTTCACGAAAAAGAAAAGAGAGAAAAAAGAACGTGAAAGAGGAGTTCTAGGACAATTAAAACCTTAGGAAAATAAAAGCATAAGGGAAAATAAATTAGTTCCCTTGAAGTATTTATATGCTTCCTAAATTCTAAACAAAATAGGAAATAATAATAATTGCATAAGTTATCATTTAACTGAACGGTCACGAGAAGCGACGCAACGGACCCACGCGGATGTAGTTGGGCGGAGAAACCAGCGGCCCCGCTGGTTTTCGCGCCCAAGGAGAAAGTTGGGCATGCGTTTTGGGCCGTGGGCGAATCGGATAGTCGAGTCATCTTGTTTATGTCATAACTCTTGTTCTACAATTCCTATAAGGACGTGTGACCTGTCGTTGGAAAGCTCTTGAAGTCTACTTTCTAGCCCAATCAAAATCGTCTCATTCCGACATGTATAACTTGAGACATCATCAAAAGAGTGAACGCTTGTCCGTTTTGATGCTTAGAAAAATAGCGTTTAGCTTCGTTGTTGACTCAAAATTATCCCTAGAGACATGCAATGATCCTCGAGTCAACATTCCATCCGTTCATCATCCAAATCAACTCATAACACTCCGAAAGTATCCAAATGACCGTAAAATCACCTGAAACATTAAGAAAACACAAACGAGGCGTAATAGAGTACGACAACGATAACTTATGCAAATGTGATCCTAAATGCAACTAAAATAATATAAATGCCTAATAATGCAACCTAAATGCGCCTAAAATACCCTATACAAATATGACTCATCAGTAGTGCATTCACGAGTGAATTTCGTCCCAAGAGGCCAATCACGATGTAAGCCAAGGGGGCATGCACCAATGAGAGGGACCTAGTGGGCGAGCGATTGGGTTTGGGATAGGTGTACTACTAGAGAAAAGTTCCGAGTGGACAACATTCGAAGCGTATGCACCCCCCGAGTGGCGATGGGTATCCTTATTCCCAACTCCGAGATGAAACATGCCAAGAGAGCCAAGATTCGTTATGCGGTTCTGTCCGTTCACATTAATATGCTGATTTTCAGGTCGTCCCAACTTGATAGGGAAATAAACGCGGGGTAGGATCGTTTCACCCTTCGGCTATTTTGATTACCTACGAGCACGAGTATTTCATTAACATCCCCAATGGATTCGCCACTGTGAGGGGGTCAAAAAAGCACGAGGCTAATGCGTGACCTCGTCCCTCGTGGGCGTGACGTTGTCAGATCAAGTGTAAATTGGATTTCCTGTGATTTCAAGTGTAAATTTGTTTTGTATTGGATTGTAAAATATCTAGGATTTGTTGGACTTGGGTTGATGACACCCCTGCAAGCCCATCAGCAATATTGTCATTATTCAAAGATTTTGATGTAGTGACATTCTGGACATGGGCCTGTATTGTATTAGCCTGGACAGTAGGTCTTTTCATCCCTGTATTGACGTTGCTATGTGAGGTTCCACGTCCACGAGTTGAAGTTCCTCTGTTTCCTCTGTTTCCAGACCTAACGGAACCGCGACCTCCCTTCCGATCACCTGGCCACCACTCCGGAAACCCGATCAACTGAAAACACCCATCTTCATCATGCCCTACCCGATTACAGTGATTGCAAATTTTGTTACTGTTATCATTGTCGCAAGATTTTCCACGGGTATCGACTTTAAATGCCATAATTGGCTCTCGTCCTTCCTGATTGCGTTCTTCTCGTAAGTCCTCCGTATTACAGACCGTTTGATAAGCTTCCTCTAAACTTGGCAGTGGTGATTGGGCAAGTAATTGAGCGCGAATCGCCTCATATGGCGTGTCCATCCCTATAAGGAAATAATGAAGATAGTCTTCGGCAAGTATATCGGCTACCTGGCCGACGACGTTGCATTTACACGACCTACACTTGCATTTAGGCACACGCACATATGCCACATACTCCTTCCATAGTCTTGACAATCTTCCATAATAATCTGCAACAGGTTCGTGTTGGGTTTGTTTGCAATTGCCCAATTTCTTCTTCAATTGACAGATGCGAGTGCCGCTAACTACGCAAAAACATTTCTTTAAATAATTCCACATGACACTAGCATCATCAAAGTCCCTTACAGTTGATCGTAGGGATTCTTCCAATGTGTGTGAAATCCACGAAACAAGCATCGAGTGCACTGCGATCCAATCTGCCAGCCTATCGGGGTCAGTAGGTTCTTTGATCTTGCCTTCAATGAAACCGAATTTTCGCTTCGATATGAGAGCTCGACGAACCGAAGCAGCCCACTCGTCATAGTTCTTTGATCCACGCAGTTTAATTGGCGTGATAATGTTTTCGGGTGCATCACTTGAACCCAGATAGTACTCCTTAACAAGTGGTTCTCGTTGCTTCGATTTCGGTTCCTCGTCGTCCGAGGCCATCACTCACGTATGTGTTTTTAATATTGCGGAAATAAAATTTCAAGCCTTGCTCTTGATACCATGACAAATATAAGCTTAAGTTGTGTCTCTTCTTATTGATTTTGCCAATATATATAGTACATCATATGCGTTTATAAATCTACTCCAACTAGAACTACTACTATCCTAGTTTAATACAAACTAGTACTTCAGACCCCTGCTGCTATCCTACCAACGCATAATCTATTTGCTTTAGAATATTACTCTGCTTAAGATATTACAATAATATGCCTAACCTATCGTAACACTTGCTTAATTAGCCACTTTTTAGGGCAAGCCGCAATATATGAATGAAATATTAGGTTGGAGCAATTGCATTTCCCTACTACTGTGAGCTATATGCAACAATGTATTCATGATGAGATCAAGAGTACAAATTAACAACTCACTTTAGTGGAGAGTGAAAGACAATAAGTTGTTGGACATTAATAATTTGTTATGCAACAATTTGTTGAAAATGGAAATAACAGCTGGACTTTTTAATTTTTAGAATTGAGAAATCTACTTTCCAAACATAAGTTATATTTAAAATTCTGGTTTTAAGATTATTAATGTTTTCAATTCCAAACGCTTCATTTGGAATTCAATGTCAGTATTTCAACATCAAGATTTGAGTTCGGGAATTCAAATTAAATATGTTCAAGTTACCAAACACAAGCTTATGTAATAGAGATAATAGAAAGTTTTGCGTAACTGTTTTTGTGCAACCAAATCTGGCTAAGTTACTACAAAGTTCGTACCATGCATGTACTTTATCCAAAACGAGTACCCACTTTTTCTTTTTCACCCTTGTACAATGTAAGCCATGTACGTACAATCTTGAATGTGAAAGCAACAATTCTTTAATTTGTATGAAGAGAATGTTAAAGCAATTGACAAAGGAGACAATCTTCTAGTATAACAAATTGATCAACCCAATAAACAATAATGTTTACTCTTTTTTAATTTTTGACAACAAATGTTTACTCTAACATGGACAAATTAGCAAAGAATATAATCAAAGAAAAAGAAGAGGAGAAAAGCAAGGAATAAAAAAAAATGGAGTTTAAAGATTAGCAAATAAACGATATGCAGATAAAAGTGCGGCAGGTGCCAAGAAAAGAAAGGCCAAAACAGACATGCTGACGGACGCTGCCACCAATTGTAAGCCTGAACTCATGTATACGGTTCCTAACGAGATAGAAGTTGTTGCTCCTGATGATGCTGATGAAAATATCATGTATGCCAATACCTGCAAAGTTATTAAACCAAAAATTAATGAATAGATAGATAGATGTCCATTATTTATTAATTTGAATTTACACTAGCGGAGTGTAATTCAATACATGCACCAAATAATGTTTAAGTTTTGTTTGATCAATTACCGGTACAAGTATATCCAAATAATGTTTAAGTTTTGTTTGATCAAAAATCAGATGAAAGAAACACATCCTTAATTCGATCACAATAAATTTTCATATTGACCTAAAAGACGTAAAATTAACCAACCTGATCTCCGCAAAAGTCGATCCAAATAGCAATGTTGGGTGGAATGACATCCTTTTTGGTGCGAAGTTCGTGACCTTTTGAAGGAATTATGTCCTTAGACATTTCCGGCAATTACTAAATACAAATAGGAATTAATTATGAAGATAATAAGTTAATTATTTTAGTAATCATATTTGCTTGCTAGAGAATAAATGTGATTAGTAGGACAATATTGATTGGACCTACAACTAAAATAATTTAATCCTATAAGGTCACACATATAAGCACTAATTGGAATGGGCCCAAAAGGCCCGATGGCAACCGGTCTATTAAGGGAAAGAATGTTGGGCCTTGGTTTTGTGTTAACCTAAAACTCTCACATTATAATAGTTATAATGTCAGGGATTTAGAAATCACGTTCATTCAATATCTGACAAAAGGAAAACACAAAAACCCTAATTCTCTAAACGCCGTACATCCCAAACAAAGCAAGAGACAGATTGTGATCGTTCTCTTCCGTACTAGCATACGTGGGATTCAATTCGTGCTTGTGGACTGAGTAGAGGAGCAACAAGTGGGGCTCTAAGATCTTCGAAGCTTGCATACGAACGGGAGAACACGCTTCAAAGGTGATTATTCTTTCGACTTAATCTGATCTATATTATTGTTATGCATGTGATCCTGTGATAGATGTTAGGAAATTGTTTCCTGAAATTCCGCTTTATGCATCTATATGTTCCTACAGTGGTATCAGTTTTAGCCTCTTGCATAATATTTTATGATCATGATTGTATGCAACATTATTATTTTGATTCAATTAAGGGAAGATTTATTTATGGCTTGAATTTGCAAAAATTAATATATGATATTAATTGATTGGAATCATTAAATCGTGATTTAATTAATTTTTGCTCAAAATAAATTTATAAAATTCCGAAATTTTTATCACATGGTCGAAATTAACATTTAATATCACATAAAAATTTTCGGATTTTTTAAAATTAAATTCGTTAGATTTTAAATTATTTAATGATTAATAAGATTAATCATGGAAATAATTTGTTAACAATTAAAGATTTGATTTTTAATTTGTTAAATAAATCTACTGATTATCCCCTAATTTTTATACAATAGCCGAAATTTTTTGGTAATTTTTTAACTAATTTTCGGAATTTTTGTATATTAATTATTGAATTTGGTTAATTTTTATGTTTAATTCGATTAATCATAAAATTTAAGGATAACAATTAAAATTTTTGATTTTATTTGTTAAGAAAATTCAATAGATCTTCCTGGTAATTTAATTCGAATTTTTCGAATTATAATTGTTATTTTCTTGAATTATTTGAATAAATAAGATAATTATGCCTTAAATTTTGAATTCTTGTTAGATTTAATTTTAATAAAGAGTTTAAATTGAAATCTAACTTCTAACAACCCTACAATTCAGTTTAAGGATTGTTAATTTATTCAAATTTTTTGCCATTATTTTCGGATAATTAAACACCTAATTAAATTTGTTAATTTTTAAACAAAAGTTGGATAAAGATTAATTAAATTTGGGTAATTGTTGCACAAATTTACAAAGAATTATCCACCATGGCTGGGTGGCCCCACCTGCGACGGTGGATCCACGGTGGAGGATGAATTAGGGCGGTGCAAAACCGGTGCGGGTGGCTGAGACAGGCGGTAGAGCAGCGACGCTGCTGCTATTGCCTCGCTGCTCTCTGTTTGCTGTCGGCCTGGCCACTGTATGGCCTTGCTGCAGGTTTTCCGATGGTGGCTGCGTCGACCAGTGTGGCTGGATGCTAAGCCGCGGCGGCTGGCCGGCGGTCCTGATGGCTGCTGGCTGGCAAAGCCGTGAAGGTGTTTGTTTTAGATACTGGGCTTGTCGAGAGTTTTGGGAAAAGTGTGATGCTGCATTTAATTAAATTAAAAAAAAAAAAAAAAAAAAATCCTAAATCAGTTATTCAGTTTCTCGTGAACTTGAAAGAAAATCTGATTTCCTAAACAAGGCCCAAATTGGAAAAGTTTATTTTAATTTAGTTTCTCTAAAGTTAAAATAATTTTATTTTGGTAATTTTGGAAAATAAGATTTTCTAAGTTGAGCATAATTGATAAATTTCTATTAAATGCAAATTCTTGAATAATGAGATTATTGCCATATTTAAATAGTAATTGAAATTAAAATAATAAAGATTCATAAATAATGTTAAACTTAAATTGTTTAAGTTTTTATAATTATTTTGGAAATATTATTTGCTTATTAACAGTTAATAAGTAAATAATTTGTGTTTAATATTGTTTGATATTATATGCGTGTATGGAATATATATGATATTTTGTTACAGGCAAGTGACTAGTATGGCCCAAAATAGGATAGAAAATACGATCTGCGTATCGTTTTGGATTCTTGTAAATTTTGAAATACGATCTGCGCATCGTTCTGTATTGTTGTAATTTAATTTAAAAGTTTAAATTAGATTATAAAGTTCGTATTATGAGTTCGATGAAGTAAGAAGGTTCAATCAAAAATTCAAGGATGGAGATCCAAGAAAGATGAACAGGAACCCAAGAAGATTTGAGCTTATTTTTTAGGGGCCATACTAGGATCACATTTATTTTTATGCATTTTATATTGCCTTAAAATGCTTATTGAGTTTATGTATGTGGTTATTTAAAGCAATGTGTTCACTTTTAATTAACCAACATAGTAAACTTAGGTCCCAAAATAATATTGAGTTTAAGTGCTTTTCCATACAACACCTATAAAGCCTTAGATCATGAGTAATAGGTTCTGCCAAAGCAGGGTGTTGCTTATAATTCCGGGGATAGTAGGGTAGGTTTTTGAAACTTACATGTTAATGTTTGGTTTAACTCAACAAAACTATCAAAAGACAAAGTTTTGGGTTTTGAAGCTAAGAGATAGGAAAATACAAAGAGTTGTTAACCTGTCTACCAAGAGTTATAATCAGTTATAATTAGTAAAATGTTTACTTACCTCGAATACTATAAATTAAAGTAGCAGGGCCAAAGTCCGTTTAATTGTAGTGGGAGGGGATCTTGGTTAATTCTTTATTCAATGGGGACTTCTAATTTTGAATAAAGGGTAGTAGTGAATTGAATTTGTTTAATTGCTACTTTTGATAAACATTATATTGAATCTTGCTTTACTTTTTATTGTAGTTATCATGTCTGGTGCAAACAACTCTACTTTTAACTTGCGCCCTCTAATTGAAAAAGACAAACTGAATGCTACCAACTTCCTACAATGGCAAATGGCTGTGAGAATTGTTCTCAGAGCGGAAGGAAAAGAAAGTGTTCTTGACAATCCTCTACCTGAACCCTTGCCAGAAAATGCTACTGCAGCTCAAAAGCGAGCTAGACAAACTCTAGAGGATAACTCCTTGCAAGTAACATGCTTGATGCTTGCTTGCATGGAACCAGAGTATCAAAAACGTTTTGATGGTCTGGATGCCTACAGCATAATCCAGCAACTGAAAACTTTGTTTCAGAAAAATGCTAGATTGGAGAGATTTGAAGCAAACTGCAAACTTCTGGATTCCAAGTTGGAAGAGGGGAAGCCCGTTGGTCCGCATGTGTTCGATTTGATTGGACATTTTCAGACCATGGAGAAATTGGGTTTCCCTTATCCTAAGGACCTGGCAACTGACATAGTCATCAGATCCTTGCCTGAAGATTTTCATAACTTTAAGTTGAACTTCTACATGCAAGGAGGGGAGGCTACCCTGCAAGAGTTGCATGGTTCACTAATTCAGGCTGAGAGAAACTTACCAAGTAAACCTAAACATAAGGATGTTCTAATGGTTAGTAAAGGTAAGCAGTTCAAGAAGAAAGGGGCTCCCATGAAGAAGAACAAGGGCAAGGTAGTTGCCAATGAGAACTCTTCAACCAAGCCAAAGGCCACTCCCAAGGCTAAGGTAGCTGCTCAACATGAGTGCTACCACTGCCACAAGATTGGTCATTGGAAGAGGAACTGCCCCAAATATCTGGAGGATAAGAAGACTGGTGCTTTAACTTCAGGTATCTATGTCATAGAAGTTAATTTAGCTACAACTGCTTCTTGGGTATTTGATACCGCTTGTGGATCTCACATTATTGGTAATGTGCAGGGACTAAAAAGAAGTAGGAGCTTGAGCAAAGGCGAAGTGGATCTCCGAGTAGGCAATGGAGCAAGAGTTGCTGCTTTAGCTGTAGGAGATTATAGTTTACGCTTGCCTTCTGGTTTAATATTAGAACTTTATAATTGTTATTACGTTCCAGTTATTACCAAGAACATAATTTCTATTCCGATTTTGGATTCGGAAGGTTTTTCATTTCAAATTATGAATAATTGTTGTTCAGCATATTTGAATGGTATGTTCTATGTCTCTGCTAAATTATCAAATGGTTTGTATGTACTAGACTTACAAAACCATATCTATCACATAGAAAACAAGAAACACAAACCAAATGATTTGAACCCTACTTACCTATGGCATTGTCGATTAGGCCACATAAGCTCAAAGCGCATAGAGAAACTTCATAAGGATGGAATTCTCAAATCATTTGATTTTGAATCATTTGAAGTATGTGAGTTTTGCTTAATGGGGAAAATGACAAAATCTCCTTTCACAGGCTCAAGTGAAAGGGCCAATGATCTTTTAGCCCTCATACATACTGATGTGTGCGGACCTATGAGTACTTTGGCTAGGGGAGGGTACGGGTATTTCATTACTTTTACTGATGATGTGAGCAGATTTGGATATGTTTACCTCATGCGACATAAGTCGGAATCCTTTGAAAAGTTCAAGGAATTCCAAAATGAAGTACAAAACCAACTTGGAAAGAAAATTAAAGCATTGCGATCCGATCGTGGTGGTGAATATTTATCTCAAGAGTTTGGTGATCATTTGAAAGATTGTGGAATACTTTCGCAATTGACTCCACCAGGGACACCACAATTGAATGGGGTTTCCGAAAGAAGGAACCGAACTCTATTAGATATGGTTCGGTCCATGATGAGTCTTGCTAACCTTCCTGCCTCATTTTGGGGATTTGCGCTTGAAACAGCGGCATTCACACTCAACAGAGCTCCGTCCAAAGCAGTAGAAAAGACGCCATATGAGATGTGGACTGGAAAAGTTCCAAAATTGTCTTTTCTAAGGACATGGGGTTGTGAAGTTTATGTAAAACGTTTACTTTCTGATAAGCTTTCACCCAAGTCCGATAAGTGTCTTTTTGTGGGTTACCCAAAACAGACTAAGGGATACTACTTCTACAACCAAAGCGAAAACAAAGTGTTTGTTGCTCGCGATGGTGTCTTTCTGGAAAAGGAGTTTATTTCCAGAAAAACAAGTGGGAGTAATGTATATCTCGAAGAAATTCGAGATGAGCAACAAATGGATGAGGTTCACACCTCGTCAGAGACGACCCAGCATGAAAATGCTCAGGAGGCGGTGCATTCCATTCATGCGCCTTCTACCGTCCCACTTGGAGATAATCCATGCGAAGTCCCTCAACCTAATGAGGTGGAAACTTCTCCTGTTGTTCCCCAACGTAGGTCTAGTAGGACTGTCATTCCGTCAAAGAGATATATTGATTTCCTTTTGACTGAAAGTTCTGAAATAGAGATTTTAGAACATGAGGAACCTATTAGCTACACAAATGCTTTGACGAGTCAAGACTCCGAGAAATGGCTTGAAGCCATGAGATCCGAAATGGATTCGATGTTTGAAAATCAAGTATGGGACTTGGTTGCTTTGCCTGATGGGGTTAAACCCATAGGTTGCAAATGGATTTTCAAACTGAAAAAGGACAAAGATGGAAACATTGATGTCTTTAAGGCAAGACTAGTGGCAAAAGGTTTTAGACAAATTCATGGTATTGACTATGATGAAACCTTCTCACCAGTAGCCATGCTGAAATCCATTAGGATAATTCTTGCGATTGCTGCCTTTCATGACTATGAGATCTGGCAGATGGACGTCAAAACCGCTTTCTTGAATGGGTTCTTGAAAGAGGATGTGTACATGACACAACCACAAGGTTTTGAAGATCCAAACAGTCCAAGAAAAGTTTGCAAGCTTAAGAAGTCCATTTATGGGCTTAAGCAAGCATCCCGGAGTTGGAACCTCAGATTTGATGAGGCAGTCAAATCTTTTGGCTTCCTCAGAAATGAAGAGGAATCTTGTATATACAAGAAGTTGAGTGGGAGTAGTATTGCTTTCCTAGTCTTGTATGTGGATGACATACTTCTCATAGGAAACGACAAGACCATGCTTGAGTCAGTCAAGGAATGGCTTAAAAGTTGTTTTTCCATGAAAGACCTAGGAGAAGCTGAATACATCTTGGGAATAAGGATCCATAGAGATAGATCCAAAAGGATGATTGGACTTAGCCAAGAGACTTATATTGATAAGGTTCTTGCAAGGTTCAAGCTGGAAAACTCCAAAAGAGGTTTCATTCCCATGCAACATGGCATTTCACTTGGCAAGACTCAGTGTCCTTCGACACCTGATGAGGTCAAGCGCATGAGTAATGTTCCTTATGCCTCTGCAGTAGGGTCCATTATGTATGCCATGGTATGCACTCGACCGGATGTTGCATATGCTTTGAGTATGTGCAGCAGATACCAGTCAAACCCAGGAGAGGCGCACTGGATGGCAGCAAAGAATATCCTTAAGTACTTAAGAAGGACTAAGGATGATTTCTTGGTCTATGGTGGAGATAATGAGTTGGTTGCCACTGGATACACCGATGCAAGCTTCCAAAGTGACAAAGATGATTTCCGATCACAATCTGGTTTCATATTTTGTCTCAATGGAGGGGCTGTGAGCTGGAAGAGTTCTAAGCAGAGTACCATCGCAGATTCTACAACAGAGGCTGAGTATATTGCAGCAAGTGATGCAGCAAAAGAAGCTGTTTGGATCAAAAAGTTCATTAGTGAACTTGGTGTAGTTCCTAGCATTGAAAATGGCATTGAGTTATATTGTGACAACAATGGTGCCATTTCCCAGTCCAAGGAACCCAGATCGCACCAAAAATCCAAACATGTGCTCAGGAGATTCCATCTTATTCGAGAGATCGTTGAAAGAGGGGATGTGAAAGTAAGCAAGGTTCATACTGAGGATAACGTAGCTGATCCTCTGACTAAACCGCTTGCTCAACCTAAGCATGAGAGTCATACTAGGTCTATGGGGCTTAGGCATATGGGAGAATGGCTTTAGTTTGTTTACTTTATGTTTACAATTGTAAAGACATTTATTATGCTTTGAATGTTTATCAATAAAAGTTCATTCTTAATTAATTGTTTGGTTTAGTATTAAATAAAATGTCCAAATAACTTGTGTTTTCAAATAGGATTATCGAAAACGTTTTGATAATGGAACCCTATAAAGTGAACTGAAATCACAACTTATTAAGTCCCTAGTCTGAATCACTAAATTGGACATAAGTGATTTATGAGAAGACTAGCATGTAATTAATTGATAGTGCAGTTCCATGGGCTATGGAGACATAGGGATGTCTAATTGATTATATGGATGTATACTTGATGCATTGAGACTTGACCTAACTAGATTCTAAAAGTAGAATCAAAATTCTATATTTAGTGGATTCCTTAGACATGAGTATGTCTTAATAACCATGAGACAATTAGTTTAACCTTGACTCTGTTAAACGCCGCGCCGTAAAAGGAGGTTATAAAAGCAGTGATCAGGTGGGCTAAGAATTGAGTGGGAGTTATGGTCATACAAGAGTGAATAAGTCCTCCTATTTGATAGGAATGGTGTCTGGGCCTCTTGATGAGCGAGAACTGAAAAATTGCATGGCCATGCGGAATGGGATTAAAATGTTAATCTTTATTTGAACAGTTCGAACTCGGCGATCAAGAAACTAGAATTTGAGAATAACAGTGTGTTATCAAATTTTGGCATTAAGAGACTTAAGGAATTTAGCATTGCCTTCTTGTCTTCGGACAAGTGGGAGATTGAAGGAATTATGTCCTTAGACATTTCCGGCAATTACTAAATACAAATAGGAATTAATTATGAAGATAATAAGTTAATTATTTTAGTAATCATATTTGCTTGCTAGAGAATAAATGTGATTAGTAGGACAATATTGATTGGACCTACAACTAAAATAATTTAATCCTATAAGGTCACACATATAAGCACTAATTGGAATGGGCCCAAAAGGCCCGATGGCAACCGGTCTATTAAGGGAAAGAATGTTGGGCCTTGGTTTTGTGTTAACCTAAAACTCTCACATTATAATAGTTATAATGTCAGGGATTTAGAAATCACGTTCATTCAATATCTGACAAAAGGAAAACACAAAAACCCTAATTCTCTAAACGCCGTACATCCCAAACAAAGCAAGAGACAGATTGTGATCGTTCTCTTCCGTACTAGCATACGTGGGATTCAATTCGTGCTTGTGGACTGAGTAGAGGAGCAACAAGTGGGGCTCTAAGATCTTCGAAGCTTGCATACGAACGGGAGAACACGCTTCAAAGGTGATTATTCTTTCGACTTAATCTGATCTATATTATTGTTATGCATGTGATCCTGTGATAGATGTTAGGAAATTGTTTCCTGAAATTCCGCTTTATGCATCTATATGTTCCTACACCTTTTATCCCAACTTGCACTGTTGTATACACCATCACAATAATTGCTATACCAAGCACATAACTACACCAAAAATAAGAGAAGGTTCAATAATCAAAAGATGGAACTCGATCGAATAGAAATGATCGATATACGTATCAACATTTTAGATTAATGAAAAATTAGATTAATTAAATCTTCAAGTTAGACAATATCATTAGTAGTATTAGTACGTCTCTCTTTTTCACCGGTACGGGACAACGCAAGTACTCATAAGTCATAATGTGTATTACCAGAATTTTCATATTGTTCTAATGTTCTCAATTGGTGTATTTTTTTGTGAATTTTTTTTCCCCTTATTTATAATTTTCTTCTTAACCCGAGGACTCCATTAGTAATGTTTTATCATCTATGTCAAAAAATAAATAAATTGTTTTATCATCTATTTTTTGTATTTTCTTTCTTTTAAAAATACCTCATCATCTTTTATTACAATTGTTTATTCTCCAATTAAATCACTTACATCTTATTTTAATAAAGTCAAATCATCTTTATTAAACCATGTGTCAGTTAAAATATACCAATTAATTGTATATGAAGGGAGTAACAAATTAACGAAACTGGATTACATTTTTTCTCAAATCTTTCAAGGGGGCTTTCAAAAGAGTACTTTATTTTTTCTCATCCTATTAATTAGACAATTATAATTGCATGGGGATTTCATTTACATATATATGTACGTTAAATACTCGTCAATAGGATGAGTGCGTAGACATGTAAATTGGAATTTGGAACATCACGGTGTTCAATTGTTCATCCTATTTTGTGTTTGCTCATTTCATGCACCTTTTTAATTAAGGTTTTTTTTTTTTTTTGACTAGTACCTTCTTAATTAACTTATTCCTTCAGTTTACTATTCTCTCTATATTTAAATAGAAGATAAACTTTTTTGTGGGGCATGGGTATTGAGGAAAAATAGTTGAATGAAATAAAATAATAAAACAAGTGGAGTAGTGATAAATATTTAAATCAAATAAATTAAGTGGGACCTTTAAATTTTAGAGGAGTATGGGGTGGGGGTTTATAAAATTAATTGTTTAATGTGGTAGTGGGGGTGGGGTATTATTTAATTAGATGGTGGGATTGAAAAGTTACAAAAAATAACAAGTATATCTCTTGGATCCTATAGAGTTCTAAAATAACTCTACAAGGTAGAGTTTGAGCAATATCGACCATTGAATGAAAAATCAATGGCCTATATATTATCTTTCTAAAATTTTCCCCTATTTATTCTCATCAATATCCACCTACTGCTTTTTCCTTTCCACTAATATGAGCCATTAATTTTAAAATGTACTCCGTATGGTTTAGATACAATTCTATCTTGTAAAGTTTTATTAAACTATAGAGGATCCGGACTCGTGTATCTCCTGTTTAAGTAGGGCAGAAAATACTAAGTGTATCTCCTATTTAAATACGGATTTAGCATTTTTGTATTTATTTTTTTTTTATGTTGGGAAAAATGGCAAGAAATTTTATCGCATTGTAGGTAGTAAATAATAGTCGAGGTTGGACGTGAGAAACAAGTGTATTACCTGAAGCCAGCATATAGATAGAAGTCAGAGACGGCAACCATAAGGATAAAAGATAGGAGAGAAACAGCCATAGCACATGCCCTAAAAATAAAACCCCATAGCTTCAATCGATCACCCTTCATTAATTTCTTCCCATCTAATGATCCCGCCGTCGGGGTGTTTTCCACATCGCCTCCCGGAGGCGGTGGAAGTGTTTCGTTCCTTTGTTTCTCTGGTTGATGCTGCATTTTCTTCAAACTTCTAAGTAATTAATCAAAGAAGCTAGCTTAGTGATTTAAGGATAATGAATGAAAGGAGGGGAAAATATGTGAGAAATATATGAGCTAGATAATGTAGAGAACGAAACGTACGCTATTTTTCTTATATATGTATATGTATATATAATTGAGAAATGGCCAAATGGGGATATTATTGAGTAAACGCTATATTTTTAATTCCCATTAGTTAAGTCAACGCTAAATATATAAAAACGAAAAATGATAAAGGTCACAGATTGCGACCTTTAAACCGTGTCACAATGATGATTATGTGTCATGATTTAAATTGTAAACTAAAATATTTAACTTATACTTCCTCCGTCTTTTAATACTCGTAACGTTTGGACTTTTGCCACTATTCATATAATCCATTTTGACTATTCATAGTGCTTTTTATAAAAGATAAAACATAGTCATGTGGGATCTTGTTAGATTCGTCTCAATGTGTATTTTCAAAATATCAACTTTTTATAATTTTTGCATAAAGGGAATTTAAGATATAAATGATCAAAGTTGTGCATTGGCATGCGTGAAACTAACAAACGTTGCGAGTATTAAAAGACGTAGGAAGTACATGTTACAAAAAAAAGGTAGGAAATCTTAATATTATAATTTTTTATTTCAAAAAAATATTTATGATTTGTATAAGAAATATTTGTTTTCTTCTTTGTTTCGATTACCTTATCCACATATTTACATATTTTGAAAGTATTGCATTTATAGTAAAAATATTTTGATGGCGCAGTAAAAAACATTTGCCTGCTATATTTTTAAACCTTACATATACTACGTAAATAAGAAATTATGTTAATAGTGTAAAAGTCAAAATGTTATGATAAACATAGAACAGGTGGAGACGTATATTTGCATTCAATATTTCTTACGCCGTATATGGTTAAAATTTTAGTGACTTTGGTCAACACAACGTACTAAGCTGTAGTAGTATGAAAGTTGATGGAACCTTCCCTTAATTATTAGGACAAAGGCTGTCTCCAAGTGGTTCAAGTATCTAAGCATGTGACCGATATCTATTATGGATGATTAACGATCGACGACGACGACTTTAAACTTAGACGACTTTATTTATAAGGCTTACAATTGAGGGGATATCTATTATCTAGAAGTTTATGACGTACAATTGGAATTTAATTAGTACTATTCTATTGAACATAGTGGAATTTTAAGGTTTTATTTATAATAATTAATCAAAAATTAAAATAATGTCAAGCATTAACAACTCGCGCTTATGATCATGCAGCTAACTCATGCTTAAGAATCATGCTGTATGATGCTTAGGCAAAGAAATTAATTAATCATGTTCTTACATTCAACAACTTAATTGAAGTTTTAAAAAAACATGACCAAAATTCCATGGGCGATTCGATCTTTTGGCAACTAGAGTATAAATATATTAATATAGCATATGGTTATTGATCGTTTTTATTTGTGTTAGAAAGTCAACAAAAATTCTCACTATTATTATACCCTTCATTCCCATATAATTAAACGTCGTCTTTTAATGTTATATACGAAGTACCATATTACTTATATGATGTTTTATTATAACTGTATTGATACGTAACTTGAACTTCCAAATACGAACTACTCATATTACGAACATTTTGCGCACATATATTTTATATGGTGAGATAATATTGTTGGAGTTTAGAGTTCGAGGTGATAGTATCATAGTACGTTCATACGTAGTACTATATATTATAGATTTCTTGACGTAACTAAGACATGAACACGCATTCAAAGTCTAAAGGAAGTACTCACTACTAATAATCTCGTTGCGTAGGAAGAATGAAGAGCTCCTTTTAACACTCTTTTGGCCGTTTGCATCTATCCGAGCTGCCTGGAATTAATCATATGCAACTTGCCAACTTAGACGACTTTCAATATTATTGACATTTGAACTTTGATTCTTAGGTGCTTTTATTTTTATATACCAAACTACCAAAGTATACGAATCCTCTATCTTTGATACGATGCACTTTGTTTATTCTAGTGTAAATGTCAACTCTCCCCTCCAATTTACTTGTTGACTTATAGCCTTATAGGAAGGCTTATTGGCATGTCAGAGCTAAGTGTAGACGCCTATATTTGATCTCCGGCTAGAAGCGATAAGTTCAATTATGAAATGAATTATAACTCACTTGTCAAAAATGCACTCTGATTAGCCGAAGAGCGATCCTCGACTGACTAAAGACCATCTGACATAGAACCTGTTAAATATAATAACTTCCATAAATAGAAAGCATCCTAAAATATACTGGACACGTACTTAGTCGTATTTGCATCCCGATACAACTTAATATGTGGTTGCATCGTTAGAAGGATAGAGTATAGTTGTCCGCGTTACAGCACACCTGGGCGCGCCACAACATTCTAGTGCTTGCCTTCAGGCTCTAGAATAACATAGCTTTAATGATATCACTTCTCGAACTCATATTTCTTGGGCACAAAACATGTAAAAATGTCAACCCAAATTACTTAAACATGCTCACGAGTGCATTGAATACACTCGATAGCTCGTTAGCAAATGATACGTTCTTACAAAGTCAAAGTTAGTCTTATAAGTTATGATTTGGATCATGCACATTACATGGTTGTATACGCCTTGGAATAAGCTTTTCACAGACTTATCATAAGCCCAAATCCGATTTGAAACGAATAAATTATAAGACATTTACTTGGGCTTTGTCAAAACGCACCGACCTTCACTCTTTGGGTCATAATTCAAGATTTATGAATCCCATTGATGCAAGACCGATGGTATTGGAAATGTGGATTCCGTAGCTTCCAACAAGATATTAATTTCACTACAAAATAATCATTTTATAGAGACGAGGAATTTTGTCTCTATATAATCCAAATCCGTCTCAAAATGATGCTTAGAGACGGATTTGAGACGAAAGTAGGGCGTCTCAAAATAATTTGAGACGGAATTCTTGCAAATTCATTACAAATTTGAGAAGGAATTTTTGAAACTCCTTATACAATTCTATCTCAAATTTATTTTAGAGACGAAATTTAGTAATCCGTCTCAATTTTGAGACGTTTGTTGTATCCGTCTCAAAATCCATCTCTAATTGATGCATAATTTTGTAGTGTTTACTTCCCATTTTATTAATTTAATAATTACATTGAGCAAAGTCATTACTGAAAATATTCCTAAACTAATTCCATCAATATATCAAATTGTATTTATACTTAATGATAGTAGTTAAATAAATTAAAGGAGAAAATACAAGTAATTACATTGATAAATATATATTATTAAAGCATGGTATCATTTTTATTTTTATTTTGACAACATAATACAAAGTAATAGACTAGTTCCCAATTCTAGCAGCAACAACCAGATAGTGGGCATAAGAAACTAAATTTCTACTAACTTTAGAAACAATACAATAATTAAAGGATACCAACAATACTTTTGCATCCTTCATAATGTACAAGATCTCCATCGGAGCAAGTTTACCGGTCTTCAAGGCTCGGACGAGAGCAGTAGGATCAGTCCTAATCTGCACATTTTGCTCTGTTGTGATTAAAGCGAAAATTAGAACAAACTTATCTGATTCGATGAACTGAACGAAGAACAATTGTTGCGTCGTGGACACCCACTGTCCTAAAAGACGATTCCGCGCTACCTCCCGGTGCAGTAGAACAGAATGCGGTCGCCCTCCAGGATTAGCGCAACTCCGACGTTGTGTGCACTCACAAAGCCGGATGGAGTCAGAACGTATGCCCAAAACCGAGAGCAATTTTGTGTGAGAGTAAGAATGTGTTTTCGTATTTTGTGTGTTATGATTTTCTGTGAGAAGGGAACTGAAACTCTGATTTAAATAATTAGAAGGAAAGCATTGCAACAGACAAAAACGGCTGAGGGAATGAATGTTGCAACAGCCAGAAAACGGTCAAAAACATTGATCATAGTAACGGACGTAATTAATGGCATTTAATCCAACGGTTACGTAATCAATACAGATTCCCGTAACAGTGACTTGCGCAAACCGGTCCAGTTACCAAAAAGAACAGGGTTGACCCACCCCACGCCCGCGAACCGCATTCCCAAGAGCCCAAGAGCCCAAGAGCCCAAGTACCAAGTACCAAGTACCAAGGCCCAAGGCCCAAGGCCCAAGGCCCGCGCCCGGCCCGGCGCGCGCGCGCGTGTGTGTGATGTGTCCACCCATACCATTCTCACACTTTCTTAAACAAGAGTTACACTCATTCCCCAATTAATAAACAAGAGGAATATGAAGAGTTTTTCCAATGTGGGACTCTTGAATTTTCACTCACCCTTTTTTTCTTTGTGTTTCCCAATGAGAATTTCCAACAATCCCCCACAGGTTCGAATATGCGGAAAAGAAAGAAAAGAAAGGAGAAGGATATTGGTTTTGGGCAAAACAAAACAATTGAATAGGTGTCAATGTCTTTCGACTTGAATTAACACTTAGTGACATTTAAGCTATGATCTCTTTCCTACCAAGTGACTTTCGTATTGAACTTGATAGGGAGATAGAAACCCGTCACTTAAAGCACGCAACTGAATATGTATGACATTCTGACTCCGCGAATAAAGTGACGCCTTATACTGGCCATACGTCCGACCTGGATATGCTCATAGGTGCTCTAGAGAATAGCCCACATCGCAATTCTCATAGGAAGCGGCCACACCTCCACACCTACGTAGGTGAATCCCATCAAGTGTGAGCTACATTCACACCACCAAACATATGGTATGGGTTCATTAAGAGCCGTATGCTCAACCTCTTTCCTATTGTAGCAAGCACATTATAACATCTAGGGGATGGACAAAAAATAAAATTTTGTGCTTCCGAATTATAACAATAATGTCGTCCTTTGAACTCTGTGAGTAGGAGTTCATTATTTTACAATTCATTCAACGGGCTTCAGGCCCATCCCTTCCGATGTTTCCAAAACTAGTTTTCTACATAGGCCTTTCGTTAACGGATCCGCAATGTTCATTTCAGACTTTACATAGTCTAGTGATATCACCCCACTTGACAACAATTCTTTGATGGCCTTGTGCCTCAAACGAATGTGCCTTTTCTTCCCATTGTAGGCATGGTTGTTTGCCACAGCAATAGCCGCTTGCGAATCACAATGAAGTGCAACTGAAGGAGTTGGCTTCCCCCACAGCGGAATATCTGCAAGCACATTTCTCAACCATTCTGCCTCATGACCTGCCAATTCAAGAGCAATAAACTCAGATTCCATAGTAGACATAGCAGTACAAGATTGTTTACAAGATTTCCAAGACACAGCTCCACCCCCTAGGGTGAAAACATAACCACTGGTAGAGTTAATTTCATCATTGCCAGAAACCCAGTTAGCATCACAATAGCCTTCCAAAACTCCTGGAAACTTGGAGTAGTGCAAACTCCAATCCATAGTACCCTTAAGGTACCTGAGCAATCTCTTCAATGCATCCCAATGTTCATGACTTGGGTTATGAGTATACCTGCTTAATCTACTCACAGAATAAGCAATGTCAGGTCTAGTGTAGTTCATCAGAAACATAACACTACCAATAATCTTAGCATATTCAGATTGGCTAACAGGATCACCATTATTTTTCCTTAAGTGGATGCTTGGATCATAGGGAGTCCTAACTGGATCGACGTCAAAAGAGTTAAAATTTTTAAGTAACTTTTCAACATAGTGAGCTTGGCTAAGACAAATGCCATTTGGAGTTCTCTTAATTTTCACTCCTAAAATCACATCTGCCTCACCCATATCTTTCATTTCAAACTTAGAACTTAGAAAACTTTTTGTCTCATTTACTCGATCCAAATTAGTCCCAAAAATTAACATATCATCCACATAAAGACAAATAATCACACAACCATTAGAATCATGCTTAGAGTAAACACAAGAATCACCTTCATTTACATGGAACCCATTACCTGTCATAGTCTTGTCAAATTTGTCATGCCATTGCTTTGGAGCTTGCTTAAGCCCATACAAGGACTTGACTAATTTACAAACCTTATTCTCTTGACCAGGAACAACAAACCCATCCGGTTGAACCATGTAAATTTCCTCATCCAAATCACCATTTAAAAATGCAGTTTTAACATCCATTTGATGCACAACAAGATCATGAATGCAAGCAAGAGCAATCAAAGTTCTAATAGTAGCAATTTTAGTGACAGGAGAATAAGTATCAAAATAATCAATACCATGCCTTTGGGTGAATCCCCTTACCACAATTCTAGCCTTATACTTGTCAATGGATCCAGTGGATTTCAATTTTTTCCTAAAGATCCATTTACAAGTAATGGGCTTGCAACCCCTAGGCAGATCAACCAACTCCCAAGTATTGTTACTTAGGATTGACTGAAGTTCACTATCTATTGCCTCTTTCCAAAACACTGCATCAACAGATTTCATAGCCTCTTCATAGGTCCTAGGATCATCTTCCAAAATAAAGACATAAACAAAGTCATCATCAATCAAGTAAGGTTCAGTTAAGAAAGCAGTAATAAAATCATCACCATAACTGGTTTCCTTTCTTGCCCTCTTGCTCCTCCTTGGCTCCAATTCAGAATTCACATCAGAGGTGGGAGGAGCAACAACAGGCATACTAGAAGAAGTGCTAGAAGAAGGCACATCATTGATACAAGATATTTTCAAAGGAAATACTGTTTCAAAAAACTCGGCATCTCTTGCCTCAATGATGTTACCACCTGCATAAGAATTGTTAGCACCTTTAACAAGAAAACGATATGCAACACTTTGGTAAGCATAACCAATAAAAATACAATCAACCGTTTTAGGACCAATCTTGTCCCTTTTGAAGCTGGGTATAGCCACCTTTGCTAGACACCCCCACACTTTCAAATAACTTAGGTTAGGTGCACGACCCTTCCATATTTCGTATGGAGTCTTGTCTAGCTTCTTGTGAGGTACCCTGTTTAAAACATGACAAGCAGATAATATAGCTTCCCCCCACATGTTATCAGAAAACCCAGAACTAATAAGCATAGAATTCATTATGTTCTTCAATGTTCTGTTCTTCCTTTCAGCAATCCCGTTCTGCTCGGGTGTGTAGGGAGCCGTTGTCTCATGAATGATCCCATTCTGCTCACAAAATGCCTTAAGAGTGTTAGGGTCATATTCACCACCCCTATCACTCCTAAGTCTCTTGATCTTCCTATCAAGTTGGTTCTCCACTTCGGCCTTGTATTTGAGGAACATTTCCTCAGCCTCATCTTTTGACCTGAGAAGATAAACCATGGTGAATCTTGAGCAGTCATCAACAAAAGTAATATAATACCTTTTACCACCCCTGCTCTCATAATTTTTAAAATCCCCCAAGTCACTATGAACAAGCTCTAGTACTTTAGTTTGTCTATCTATTGATTTAAATGGCTTCTTTGCAAACTTGGCCTCAACACATACTTCACATTTTGCAAAATCAGTTTTAGAAAAACTGGGGATCAAGTTAAGTTGTTTAAGCCTTTTAATTGAAGCAATGTTAAGATGACCCAACCTTGCATGCCATAAATCAATAGACTCAGCAATATAAACAGAAGAAGTACTAGCATTCTTATTCATAATTTCAAGTTTGACATCAAGAGTAAATAAACCCCCATTACAGAAACCCTTTCCCACAAACTCCCCATTATGAGTAATAACAAGCCTATCAGAATCAAATGAAAGCTTCAATCCAGCCTTAATTAGCAAGCTACCAGAAATCAGGTTCCTACGCATTTCTGGAACATGCAACACATTGGTAAGAGTAATAAGTTTTCCAGAGGTAAGAGTGAGAACGATCTTCCCTTTGCCTTGAACAGTTGCAGAAGCTGAATTACCCATGAAGACATTTTCACCATCAGTTTTTTCGTAGGTAGTGAACATGTCTTTGTTGGTGCAGATATGTCTCGTTGCTTCAGTATCAACGATCCATTCAGCAACATTACCTGTCAAGTTAGCTTCTGAAACAACAGCAACAAAATGGTTAGGATTAGAAACTTCATTAGCTTCAGCAAGGTTGGCTTGGTTCTGATCCGACTTCTTCTTGGATCTGCAATCTACAGACTTGTGACCAGTTTTCCCACATTCAAAACACTTGCCCTTGAACTTATACTTCATTGGTTTCCTTTGAGGCTTGAAAGGACTTCCCTTTCCCTTAAACTTTTCAGAATATGCATGAGGCTTAGGTTCTACAAGGTTAGCCTTAGCAGACCCGGAAAACACAGATTGACCCTTATCCTTAATACGATTTTCCTCCTCAATTTTCAGGTGACCTACAAGCTCCTCTAAGGTAAGGTCCTTTTTCTTATGCATTAACTGATTACGAAAATCTTTCCAAGAGGGTGGGAGTTTCTCAATTAAAACTATAGCAAGGGTAATATCACAAATACTCAAACCCTCGGCAACCATAGCAATGCAAATATTTTCATAAGCATGAATCTGATCAATAATTGGTTTATCATCTTGGACTTGAAAAGCTAACCACTTACTGACACAATAACGCTTAGTACCAGCATCATCAGTTCCATATTTCTTTTCTAATGCATCCCAAATATCCCTAGCATGATTAAACCCCATATAGATATCAAGCAAAGTATTCGACATATGATGCAGCAACATGCCCTTACATGTCCTATCGTCTTTAGCAAATTTCAACTCAAAAGCATGCAATTCAGTTTCATCATCAGGTTCGACAACATCATCAAGCACATAAGCAATCTCAATTTGTTCTAAATAGAATCGCATCCTAACAGCCCAACGTTTATAATTCTTGCCATCAAGAGGTTCTAACTTAGACATATCAGGAATCATGAATTTGGAAGTCAAAGCCATAATAATCGTCTTTTAGATTGTTGCGATTAAAGCGAAAATTAGAACAAACTTATCTGATTCGATGAACTGAACGAAGAACAATTGTTGCGTCGTGGACACCCACTGTCCTAAAAGACGATTCCGCGCTACCTCCCGGTGCAGTAGAACAGAATGCGGTCGCCCTCCAGGATTAGCGCAACTCCGACGTTGTGTGCACTCACAAAGCCGGATGGAGTCAGAACGTATGCCCAAAACCGAGAGCAATTTTGTGTGAGAGTAAGAATGTGTTTTCGTATTTTGTGTGTTATGATTTTCTGTGAGAAGGGAACTGAAACTCTGATTTAAATAATTAGAAGGAAAGCATTGCAACAGACAAAAACGGCTGAGGGAATGAATGTTGCAACAGCCAGAAAACGGTCAAAAACATTGATCATAGTAACGGACGTAATTAATGGCATTTAATCCAACGGTTACGTAATCAATACAGATTCCCGTAACAGTGACTTGCGCAAACCGGTCCAGTTACCAAAAAGAACAGGGTTGACCCACCCCACGCCCGCGAACCGCATTCCCACGGCCCACGGCCCGCGGCCCGCGCCCGGCCCGGCGCGCGCGCGTGTGTGTGATGTGTCCACCCATACCATTCTCACACTTTCTTAAACAAGAGTTACACTCATTCCCCAATTAATAAACAAGAGGAATATGAAGAGTTTTTCCAATGTGGGACTCTTGAATTTTCACTCACCCTTTTTTTCTTTGTGTTTCCCAATGAGAATTTCCAACATGCTCACCTACGGGAAGCTCTTTCATTGCATACAGCAATGCATAAGCCTCAGCTTGTGTTGGAGAGTTGGCAAATATGCCCATGCTTACTTGTTTGACTAGTGCTCCCACTTTCTTCATTACCCACCCAATAGCTTCTTCCCATTCCTTTGTTGCTCTCCATTTCCCCCCAACTTCTGGCTTTGTTTTTCAACTTGGTTAAAATCACCTATTACAATAATACTTCCCGACTCCCGATATGATGGCAAACAGGATATCGTTACAAACTTGTGTTTGTAGCCTTGCAGGAAGTAGCTACACAACCTACACTATTGCTTGTCAATTGTCAATTGTCATGAGTTCATGACTTGAGCTGAAGTGAAGTCTGTATTGGGCTTAATTTTGGGCCTTAGACCCCTAAAGTTGATTGTCCAGTATCCAATAGAAAGAAAGATACTGTTGACAAGCATTTCACAATAATAATAGAAACCTATTTACTTTTAAAATTAAACATGACTAGATTTGAAGCCCGTGCGATGCACAGTTTACTTAATAATTGTGTTATAACAATCTAATAAGTAGTAGTCTTTTAAACTATATATGTTTTGTCAATCATACCAGATACTTTTTAATTTTTTTTTTTTTTTAAATCTTTTTGCAGTATTAATGGAAAATCAACAAACTAAACATTTAAAGGAGGAGAATGGAAAAAACCCAGACACTTGCGAAGCCCGCCTCCACCATAAAAAGATAGATCGCTAAAATATTATAAACAATCCGTAGAGGGAATATATCACTGAAAACTACTTTAATTTCAATCTCCATATTATAACTACTTTTATTTATTTTAATTAGTAGTAGCTTCAGAAGAAGTGATATAAAGATATGCTTCAAATTGCTATACTGAAACATTAGACGAATACAATGATAAATCTAGGGTTTTATAGTTTGTCAAACATTCAAACGTTGATTATATGAAAAACCGTACTTACACACAATTTATTGTGAATCAATAAACAAAACAATAATATATTATCAGATAAAATGGAACATTACTGTTAAATTAAAATTTATAGAAATCATACCTTGATCATTCTTATAAATTATCTGCAAGATGGAAAATAAGCATATATTAAAATATGGATAAATGAATAAAATAATATTCCGTGATACAAATCACTATGAACTAAACATAAAAATTCAACTAAAATAATTTCATAACGGTAAAACAAAAGAAATTAAAACATGGTATAAAGCAATATAATTCAAAGTGTTATTTTCTTAACAAATATGAAGTTAAGCACAAATAAATACATTAATGAACACATACGTAGTATATATATATTATGTAAATAAAAATCTAATGTTTGTTATCTGGAAAGAAAAAAAAAACTAATTGAAGTATATATGATGCATTCATTAGTTTTTCAACTTACATTAAACTTTATCTTAACAAATTTTATCTCAATAAATACATCAAACTTTATCATGTCCGGAACTCATTTTTATTAGTTTAAAACTCTATATATGTATTTTAAAATTGTTTAATTAAGATATTCAAGGGTTAGCTATTTTGTTAATGATTTGCTTGTAAGTTGTATGTCATTGATCAAACCTCCACCATGTCACGGCACTCATGAATAATAATATTATATATTAATCTTCAAGCTAGCCAGGAAAGATAAAATATATATTTCGTTTTTTTTTTTGAGGGAAGCGATAAATTATATGAAGTACTTCGTAGATGATTTAGCTAGAATATGTCAAATGCTAGAATATTGATATTCTCATACGGAGTATATGCATTATAGGGTGTTTGTATTAGTAATTATTTAATAAAAAATGTCTATATATCACCTAATTATTTATCTACATTGGCCAAACATTTTTTATTCTTAAATAAATTAAAAACCTTATTTTTTATTGGCTGAAATCTAATGATTTTCTACGTGACGTTCAAATAATTGATCAAATATGTCTACTTTAATCAAATTGTTTCCTACGTGGCTGTTATTTTTTGAACTTTGAGATTCTCTAGATGGTTTTAAGTGTTCTTGTTCAATCTTTGAAGGCGGAAAGGATACTATGTTCTAGCAGGATTAATATTTTCAGCTTTTGTTGTTTGTAGCTAGGCCGCCGAATTAGTTGTTTGTAGCTAGATGATGAAGCTACCTAATTAATGAAGAATATTGTATTAATTGGATATTTAATTTATGTTGCTATAATTTGGATGAAAATTATAAATGTATTATGTAGTATGTCAAATTAACATAGTATATTTGAGATAATATTTGGATAAGAAGTTTATTATTTTATTAGATTTACCTTTTAATTGTTAGAGTTGTATTAGTAATTAACTAATTAATATATCTACATGACACCTAATTATTGGCCGAAATCTATAGGTTTTGAAAGTATTTTTTAATTAAAAAATAAATTAGAAATCTTATTTTTCATTGGCCGAAACCAATAATAATCCTACGTGGCGCTCTAATATTTCAGCAAATATTCCTCCTTTATATATATATATATATATATTGAAGGAAATAATGCCCTTGGTCCAAGTATGCATTCTATGTTAAGTCTAATAAATGCGGTTCAGTATTAATTGACAAGTTAATAATTCAGTGAGATCAAGTGAGCTGAATGCCTAGCTAGAGGCCGCTTCAGTTCAAGTGGAATTAATGATATTAATCCACAGCTTACTCTTGACTGAACCCGTAGGGTCACACAAATAGTACGTAAACGGATCAAGTATCTAATGGCATTAGATACTCTATCTATGAATATTCGGAACCGACGGATCTTGGTTTCAGTGGGAGCTAAGATCGTCACAGGCAAGAAATGAATACTCCGGAAACGATGATATTGCCGGAAACGGAAATATGGATCGTATCGGAAATATAAATATTATCCAAGTCGTAGATGTTGCCGGAAACGGAAACATGGTACGTATCGGAAAATATTATCGGAAATGGAAATATTGCCAGAATCGGAAATATTGCCGGAAACGGAAATATTGTCAGAATCGGAAATATTACCGGAATCGGAAAATAATTCCGGAAACGGAAATATTAAATATTTGTTCGAAACGGAAATTAATTCCGGAATCGGAAATATTAAATATTGTTCGTATCGGAAATGAATTCCGGAATCGGAAAATTTAATCGGAAGCGCATCGTACGAATAAGCATCGGACGAGGCCTGCCGGACGAGGCCCAGCACGAAGCCAGGCCATCGCCCAGCAAGCCAAGCGCGCCGCACAAACAGCAAGGCCAGGCCCAGCAGGCTGCGCGCAGCGCGCAGCGCGCACAGCGCGCGCAGCGCACAGCGCGCACAGCGCGCGCAGCGCGCAACGCGCGCGGGCGCTGAGTGGGCTGCTGCTCGCGCGCACGCATGAGGCCCATCGTGGCTGTCGTGCGTGTGTGTGCAAGTGTTTGTGTTCGTGCACGTTTCCTAAAACATGCAGAGTTCGGTTAATGATTAAATTCCTAATTCTATTTGATAAATTAATTAAATTAGAGTTCTTGTAGGATTCTAGGTTTGATTAATTTGTATCTGAATAGGATTTCGATTCCCTTTCCATACCGCTATAAATATGAGGCTAGGGCTCACAATTTATAACACAAGTTTCAAAGTATTCAAAGTGAGTTTTTGAGAGAAAAATTCAGTCACACATTTGCCTATAAAGTGCCGAAAATAATAGTACCTTAAGGGCGATTCTAGTTGGTCAATCTTAAGGCGGATCCGGACGTGCTGTGGACTATCTACGGAGGGACGACACTTGGAGTCCTAAAGACTTGTTCTTGTTCGGTTCGGGCGCAGCTAGGGAAGGCACGCAACAAAGAGTATGCATCTATTCTATGCTAAATGATTATGTGTAAATAATATGTTTTCCTGGGTTTATGGTTTTTCCGCATGATTTATGAATTGTCATATGTATCATAACCTATCATATATATATATATATATAGAGGAAAGCTCATGTGAGAACACCCCTTCTATGTGAGAACACAATCTTATATGAGAATAATTCTTGACCTTTGGATCGTTTTTAATCTAACCGCTGAAAATCAAGGGATTACTAATGGCATTTTTGTAAATTCTTTGAATATATACCCATCTGATTTTTTCCTTCTCACGCTGATATCTTTCTCTCTCTAAACTCTCCTTTCTCCTTGTTTTCTCTCTTCTATCTCTTCACCATGCCGCCATTGTAGGACCTCAATCAAGGTCGATTTGATCTTCAAATTTGCTTCAGAATTCAATCATATTCTCGAATACATTCATCTAATTGCTTATTTAAAGGTATTTTATCAATTTCACAATTTTTTTTTTCATATTTAAGTTATTGTTTGCTGATTTTCGACCTAATTTTACATCTGATCCGTAATTATTCTTTTTATCAAAATTATTGAATTGTTGATTATCTAATTGCCAATTGCGTGATTATTTAGCTGCCTTTTTAAATTTTGCTGATTACATGATTATTAAATTGTCGATTTGCGCTTTAAAATTTTGTTGATTACGTGATTATTGAGCTGTGTTTTTAAATTTGTTTTTGATTACTGAATTCTGATTTTGTTATTGATCTATTTTGCTTTTGATTTTTTGATTTAGTTTTGATTTCCTGTTTTGTTTTTTATTTAGTTTTTTGATTTCCTAATTTGTTTTTGATTTATTTTTTTGATTTTTGGATTTGTTGTTGTTTAATTTTTTTTATTATCGAATTGTTCTGCTAAGTTCGTATTTTAATTTCTGTGTTCAAATTCTTATTTACAGATTTAGCAATGTCATCGGAACTTCATCCTAGTCCGACCTTATCATTGACGAAATCCAGTGAGTTTTCTTATTAATGTGTCTTATATTTAATGTTCTGAATAATCGTTTTAAATGTTCTGAATAATAGTGATTTATGTTATGTACAGTTGTTTCTAGTGTTCTGTATATTTGCTCTCATTTTTCTGAGAAATTGTTCTTCATGTTCTGAATGATTGTATTACATGTTCTGAATAATCGTTCCAATGTTCTGTATATTTGCTCTCATTTTTCTGAGAAATTGTTCTTCATGTTCTCAATGATTGCATTACATGTTCTGAATAATCGTTCCAATGTTCTAAGTAATAGTATTTTTGTTCTGAATACTTGATTCTAGTTTTTTGTATAGTTGTTCTCATTTTCATGTGACATTGTTTTTTAAATTCTGAATTATTTCTTTACATGTTCTGAAAGTTTAACATAATGTTCTATCGAATTAGATTATGAATCCTCATGCACCCATACTAGTTGTTACAACGAGATTAGAATATGAATCCTCATGCAGCCATACTAGTTGCATAAATATCTTATATGTCTGTAATCGTTCGTAAAAAAAATCTTTTGATGCATATTTTTGGTTTATAGAGCATTTGCCATATTTTTTGAACATATGGTTAAAGTTTTAAAACATATGATTTGAGTTTTAGAACATTTGCTATGGTTTTCAGAACATATGGGTTAAGGTTTAGAACATTTTCTATGGCTTTTAGAACATTTGCTATGGTTTTTTAGAACATTTGCCATGGCTTTTAGAACATATGACTTTTTGTTACTGTTCAAATGGTTTATGAACAATTTGCTGGAGGTGAATTTCAATGGGAACATGATTGATATTGATCAAGATTAACAATGGCTTATCAATTGTCTAAATGCTTTACTTGATACAAATCAGCAACTTTGACCCCAATGCAGAAAAGCAGGAAGAAGAAAAGTCACGTGTCAACCATCAAATCGTATCTGGTAGCACAGGTAGCAACCCGAAGGTCTGGTTTTGCTAGAAAAAAATCAAGCATTCCCATAAGGTTGGCCTTTAGTTATTTTATCTCTTGTAGAATTGCATATCTTTATGCTCCTATTTGACATTATCATAGATTTCCAACAGAAGAATCGTATAATAAGCTTTTTGGGGGATGGAAGGAAGACGAGGTAAGACCGTATTGTTGTGTTTTGTCAACTGGGACCAGTGATGATGACTTCTTGCCTAGTTGATTCGTATTGTTGTTGATGTTGGCCTTCTGCTGCGGTAAGTTTGTTGGTCAAGTGATGCCTATTAGCTCAATTGGTAGAGCTTTGTGCGCTTGCACAATGATGTAGGTTCGAATCCTACATAGGTAATTCTTTGTATTCCGTTTATGGTATTAACTCGTATTTGATGATTCTTTACTTTTGAATCACTTCTATTTACTTTTGAATCAGTTCTATTTAATTTAGAACATAAGTATCAGTTTTTGGAACATTAGCTTTTGTTTTTAGAACATGAAGTCACAAACATTTAGAACATAAGCAACACGTATTTTAAAATATTGAATTTCATTATATATATTTCAACTTTTAAAATAAAAGAGGTTAAATACATTACACATTGAATTTATTTATTTATTATTATTATTATTATTATTATTATTATTATTATTATTATTATTATTATGGGAAAACACCAAAACGTTACAATCTTAACAAGCTACAAAGATCAAATGAACTACAAGAAGTTGGAGGGGAGCCGAGATACAATCTGGGCCCCCACTCCTCTAGCTATGGCGAACCCGATCCTGCTGAAAATGTGGGCAGCTGCCCGTGCCCCAATGTCTTGAGCCCTGGAGTACGTCTGGACCCGCTTCAGCAAAGAAACAGCCCCTTTCTCTAATTCCCCAAAAGAAGAGAAGGAAAAAGGAAAGAAACCATAACCCAAAGCCCTACAACGTGCCCCATACTTATCCTGCTTCCGCTGCGCTGCAACCGCCACAACCCGACCCGGAACGAAGCCTGACAACCCAGATTGCGTCATAGGGGAAGACCCAGTCAAGTCAACACACACATCCAGACCGCCATCCCATGAGTAAAGCAGTATATCTGCAGGACGAAGAGCTCCATCACTCTCACTAGTCAGCCCAACATCAACCTCCTTGCGAGCAGAAATCCCCGACCGATAGCAAATATCCAAAAGGGTATCACGAACAACATTATGTCGATGTTTGATACCCACAATCCCAGCACAAGACACGGCATGATCCCCATAAATGTCCCCGTCAAAAACCCGAGAGCAAGCAGAACACGGCGTCGAATAAGAGAACAACGGAATACCCAACCGATAGCAAAGAACCGAACGATAAGTCTTACCGTTCATAGTCTGGCCTAACCCCGAGATGGGGACTGCCCGCAACCAAGCCGAGGAGTGATCCCCCTGCTGTAATTTCCATAGGGCAACAAGACGCGAAGATAAGGAGTAGGCGGATTCCGCATCAGCAGTAACCTTCGTGAAATATATGTCTGCCAATTTCTTCATGAGTCTGGGGGCAGCGATCTCACTAGGGCTACGCATAAGGTCGGTCTCCACGGTCCTATTGAAAAGACCAAGAGCATCGTCAAAGGCCGGTCCCGGACCATCAACACCTGAAAGCCGAAGAAGCGAATCCTGCAAACCAGAAGACTGCAAACGGGATGCAAGAAAAGCATAATGCCGAACATCACCAGCTGAATAAACACCCAATCCTCCATAAGAATAAGGCAAGGTGGAAAGGCGCCATTGCCAGTCACCGAACCCAGGTCCCGAAGCAGTCACGATGCGCTCTAAAGAAGCCCGCAGAGCCACATCAAAGGATAATTGGGCCGCTTCGAAAAGATGAGGCGGACAAGTGCGCATAGCAAAGTAGAGTTTAGAAACTCTAGTACACGCACGAAGAAGCAACAACTCACACTGGGGATCATTAAGCTTGGCTACAGCATCCATCAACACAACAGCCTTCGACACACGCTGCGAAACCAACTCCTTACAAAAAGAGGAATCCGTACTGACTGGGCCACCAAGCAACTTAACACCAAGCGCAGGACGAGCAATATCCGTAGGAAAGACACCCTCTAGACGACTGCGGGGGTCCTCCGAAGGCCAGAAAACCTCCGTCTTCTCAACATTAACATGGAGACCTAAATGAGGACCCTCCTCCAAAATCAACTCCAAGACCTGTCCAACCACCAAAGTGTCACCAACGATAGTGCCATCGTCCAAGTACCAAGCCTGAAGAGATAGATCAAACGAGTCTCTGATTCGACACACCAATGGATGTAGAACCAGAGAAAAAAGCAAAGGGCCGAGAGGATCCCCTTGCTGCACACCCTGACAAGACCACAAGGTATGCTCCCCATAATACAGCCGCGCTGGAGAAGAGTAGCAGAATTCAACCCAACGCGAAAGAGCAGGACAATGTAGCCGTACCTCACGCAACAAAGCCGAACGATCAACTAAATTGAACGCATTCCGAAAATCCACCAATAACATAGAGAGGCCAACATCAGCCCCACGAGCCTCAACCAACCGATTGACAGCATGGAGAATGGCCTCACCACCTGCTGGAACCCCAACTCCAAACTGAAGACCTCCAAAGTAGTTTCCTAAACGCGGACCAATCAAAGCTGCCCCGACCTTAGAAACAAGGCGCCTCCAAATAGTGCCCACGGCAATAGGCCGAATACCCCCACCAGGCTTAATAAGTGGCGTAAGAGGAGCACTAGCAATGTATCCTCCAAGCTCAGCAGGACACTTTCCAGCAAGAAAGAGATTAACAACCTGAGTGATAGCATCCACCAACTCATCAGAAACAGCTACAGCAGCACCACCCAAGCAATCCAAAAGGTGTTGAGCACGCAAGCCATCTCTACCGCACGAAGTACCACGCGGAAAGCCCTTAATCTGCTCCAAAACAACAGCGGAGGAAGCAATAAGGTGATGATCAACATGGATATCCGGTAAGGTAGGGACCGGAACGGAAGGGTGCTTTGCTTGCAAATCTGCAAGAGTAGCATCATTGTAAGGGGCAAGACCTGAGGAAGAAAGAACCCTAACGGCAGCAGTGTAGTGACCGTCAGAAATCTTTCTCTTGCATTGCTTAATATTACGCTCCGCCAAATCATGGTCGTCGTCAACATCCAATAGAGGGGGAGACACACTAGCCAATGTGTCTATGACAAGTTGCTCAGAACCACCAGGCACACCCCAAGAACGAATAGCAGAGGTGATACTCTCTTCCTGTTGTCGCCGCCTAACACCGGAGGAACACTCACGATTACTTCGTGGAGAAAAAGTCTTGAGGACACAAAGAGGTAACACGAGCAACTGAACCCAACAAGCGATGTCATCTGGTCTGCAAATCACCTTATCAAGCGCCCCTTTCAGAACTCGCGAAAAACCCAAACGACATTTGGGAGGGATGGATTTCACAGAACGCAGCCGCTTGGACCATAAAGTGTTTAGAAGAGCAACATCAAAAGAAAAATGATGTTCTCGAGGCGCAACAGAAGTAGACAGCTCGGAAGCAGGAGCTTGTGGTTTTTGAATACCGTAGAGAGTAAAACGAATAGTACCATCCCCAGAATCAGGTGGGTCCACAAAAACCGTACTAGAACCACTGCCATGTCGACACCTAATACGATGAGTATGCGTCTTGAAAAAATCTCCACATAGCCAAATTCCCATACGACGAAAGGTCACCTCAGCCGTAGTAAAAACCTGCAAATTGGTAATAAGGGAATGACGGGTTACATCCCGCACATTAGTGCAACAATGACGATCACGTAAGTGAGTGATCAGAGAACTCCTCACCAAACCACGCCCACCTCCATCCTGGCACCCGCTAAGACCCACAAAAGGGCAATGAAACTTCTCCACGGAAGCCGCCATATCAAAGAACCGTGGAAAGGTTATCCTAAATAAATAAGACAACCAAAGGAAACGGAGTACACAAAACCCCTGCCACTTCAAAACCACAATAAGACAACACCAACAACGCTGCACCAAACTGCACACCACAACAAACAGTCACGCTGCAACTGCACCACTCTTGCCAGAATAACCACGCTGCAAACTGCACCAAAACAGTGATTCGATCCCCGCAACACCACCAGAATAATCCAAACACCAAACACCCACTAGAACGCCGCCAAACACCGAACCAGATCACACGAATACAACGCACAAAAACGCCGCACGAAACACCAAACAAATTGCCTGGAAAGAACTCACGAACCGTCGACCAAACAAACTGCCTGACTTCCAGAAACCGTCGACCAAACAAATTGCCAGACTTCCAGAAACCGTCAAACAGAAACTGACCAAAAGCAAGACGAGAGGTCCGCCTGAAAAACGCCTGCAACCCACGTGGAACCGTCTGAACTGAATCCCCGAACTGAAATGCCGGAAACTGAAACCACGTAGCTGAACAAATCACAGAACCGAATTGAAAACTGCACTGCCGATTGAAAACTGAACGCCTTTGCCACCGGAAGACGAACGCATGAACCACCGGAAAAAGATACCCGTCGACACCGCCTGGAAACCGACTGGAAAACGCCCCACACACCGCCTGAAACTGCCTGGAAACCAACTGGAAACCGCCCCAAACACCGCCTGAAACTGCCTGGAAACAACACCGCCTGAAACCGCCTGACACTTGACTCCCTTCGCCGGACACCACCGACGCCGACGCCGGATAATCGACGTTGAAGACCCTAATCGCACATAATATCGTGCCCTAATCGCCTACCTTACTATTATTATTATTATTATTATTATTATTATTATTATTGTTGTTATTATTATTATTATCATTGAAATGTGAATTATCATTTCTCTTAAATTCTTGAACATATGAAAAAGTATTTAGAACACGAGACTTAACTTTTTAGAACACGGACAAAAAGGCTTTAAATGTATTTAACTTATATAGAACAACCTATGTAGGATTTGAACCTACATCCATGTGCAATGGCACATTGCTCTACCATTTGAGCTAATAGGTTTTAAAAAATATTCAAACAAGTTATTAATTGTTGACAAAAAATTATGTAAAGAAACAAAAATGGAAGCCCAAAACACACATGTAAACCTTTAGAACATAAGCAATGTTAATTCATAACATAAGCAACATTAGTTTAGAACATATGCAATGTTAATTCAGAACATATGCAATGCTAGTTTAGAACATAAGACAAGGTGTATGTCATCCAACTCAATATCTATTTCTTCTTTGCTATACATGACCAAAGTAACTATGTTGGTGTCTAAGCTTGTTACAAGTTCAACAGAAAACTTTGACTTATGGGCACCAATATGCAAATCAAGGAAGGCACCAAAGCCTATCTTCCTAATGGAAGCTCTGTGTTGTCTGGGAATTTTAGGAATAAGTGCCATGAACCAATTTGCTGGTATTCTTTGGATCAAAAGTCTTTCCTCCTTCTTCTTCACCGACCTTGAATTGTTATCCACTTCTACGCAGTCTTGTGACCCCGAACGCACCTCAACTATAGACTTGTGCTTCTTGACATCTCTAACAACAATTTTTGTACTCTCTTTCCTCTTTGCAACATGTTTCCTTAGTTTGTTATGTTTCTTATTCACTTCCTCTTGTTCTTTGTTCACATTAACATCGGTTTCTTCATTGAGGTTAGCTTCAGTTTCTCTATTGTTGTTAGTTTCGATTACCCTGCATCACATGAAACAAATTTAGTTCTGTTATAAACAATGTATATATGTTCTAACAATTGAATTATATTTTCTAACAAGTGAAGCTATATGTTCTGTACATTATTCCTATATGTTCTAACAGTTAAGCTACATGTTCTAAGCAGTTAATCTGTATGTTCTAAGATATGATGTTTAGAGATATTAGAGAGATATTGTTTTATATTTGAGAGATTTTATTTTGGATTAAACTTGGAAAAACAACTTAAGGCATGGAACTACAAACCAAAACAACAATATAGGAACAACGTAACAACAACACATGAAACATTGAAAATGACAATCTCCTAATTAAGGGCAAAAACCTCTACAGATTGAACACATTGAGGCAGGTGGGCAACTAACGGCCTGTGTTGACACTTCCCATTCTGTATTTTTATGCGTAGATCAGTAGATGTCAATTACTTATAATTTGTTGGAATTTTCTGTCTACTGCAGAGATGGGAAGAGGAATCTGAAAGACAACGAATTTTGAACAAAAAGCACATCAGGGGTAATGTAGCTCGCTCAAATAGAGAATCTGAATTCAGAAAAAGATATCAAGGAAGGAGCTCAAAGGCACCAGTTATATGGATTATGACTTGTTTCTGAATTCTTAATGTTGAAATATAATATAAGCACATAGATGAGAGTTGGCCAGCTCAATTTCACTTAGAAAGTTGGTTTCATATCATGGTTAGCAAGCTTGGGAAGGTTGAAAACCAAGGAGAAACTACTCAAAGTTGGAGACACTTCAAGGATCTATTATGGGACTGCACTCATGAATCATCAATCATCAACCAGAAAATTAGGCAACTTGCCCTCTGGCTTCTACATTTTCCACCAAAATAATCAAACTGCCATCGCACATATTATCCCGACAAAGGTTCACAAATTCTATGATACAGTTATCTTTATCTCTGGAGCAACTGTCAAACTCAAAACACAGTGATCAAATTCACACCTAAACACACTTTGATACACCAGGAAAAACGAGTCGAGCTCTAATACAAATTTAGTCAATAGGAATCAGTAATAATCAGTTTAGTTTGATAAGAATCTCAGGAAGTGAACAATAAGTAAGTGAAGATGAACATATCACATATTCAAATTGATTCTTAAACCTGTCAAAATAACTTAAGGCATGGAACTACAAACCAAACCAACAACACGTGAACAATGTCATAGCAACATAGGAACAGACCATCAGGGAAACTCAAACACCTAAACTAATAGATGGAAACAGATAATATCAACTAGTAAAATTGTCAAACAACGTCAGATAAGACAACATATAATTAATTTCACTAGCTAGCTTTCAAATTCAGAACATGTGCACTTGTAATTATAACATATGCAATTATGATGTTCTACAAAGTGATCTATGATGTTCTACACAGTGATTTATGATGTTCTACAAAGTGATCTGTGATGTTCTACACAGTGATTTATGATGTTCTACATTCTTAAGCTTCATGTTCTAAAGTTTTGAGAGTATAAAATATTACTCTAAATTATTCATGATGTCGTTCAGAACATTCAAAAAATATCAAAACAATATCTTAAAATGACGAAAATATCTTAAAATTCTCAATTCTCAAAACAATTCAAAAAATCACAAATTAAATTCTAATTAAAAATACTAAAAATTCATAAAACTCAGAACATTTATAATTGCATCAAACATCAAATATAAGGAATATAAAAATTTCAAAATCGCTAGAAACATCCAAATATTTGCAAACCAAATAATTACAAAAATAAATTATGAGAAATTCCGAAAATAATTACAAAATTTCGAAATCAATAAATAAATTTTGCTACAATTAAACCACCGAATTCTTACTCTTCATTATCGTCTGGATTTTTTGCTAGTTTGTCGTGTTTGTTTTTGCTGAAAATCAAAATTTAACAAAAATTATCTTCAATTAATGTATAAAAACAACGAATTAGAAATTAGGTTACAAATTCGCTTACCTTCGTCGTTCGTATTGTTTTTCTACTCCAATCATCTTCAATTGAAAATGTTAGGTTAAAATTAGGAAAAATTGTAGAAGGCGAGAAGAAATGTAGAACAATTGAACTCGAATTTACCTTAAATCAATAATTGGAGTTGCGACGACGGAGCGATTTGCCGTTTTGGAGGCTGCGATGGCGGTTTTCTTCAGAGGAGAGAGAAAATTGAGGGGATAACAGGGAGTTCAAAATCGCGTGAGAGGGAAAGAGTGAAGAGGAGGGTCTGGAGAGAGAAAGTTATGTGGGTTTAATGAAAAAGTGATTGGTTTTAATTGGAAGTTGGATGGGTTTTCTTATTTAATCCTAGCCATTAAATTGAATCTAATCCTACGGATTAGATTCATTCTCATATATATTAGTATACTCACATAAGGATGTATTTTCACATGATCCCTCCCCTATATATATATATATATATATATATATATATATATATATATATATATATATATATATATATATATATATATATATATATATATATATATATATATATATTATATATATATATATATATATATATATATATATATATATATATATATATATATTAGATTTCAATAATAATAGCATTATAGCATTGTACAATTATCTTAATTTCTAGCTAATTATGTTAAGTTCATGCATGCACGAGTTAAAAGCAAGTATTTCTTCACCTTATAAAATAAGTTTCAAGTCCAATACTTTAATAATTTTAGATAAGTTACAATCAGACAGATAAGTTTCAGTTGAATCCCATAAGTTTAAATCAAGTTCTAATAGTTTAGTCTCCCAAGTTTCACAAACTCTTAATTAAGGTGCGTGTACAATAAACATTGTAAAACATATGTAAAGTTACCTCATAATGCTTAAAATTTACACCAATACTGCGTATAACGTAAATGTCATTTGTTTTATAGTGATAATTTTTCCTCTTTAATAAAATTACTCCTTCAAATCACTCATAATGTACTCCGTATAAAGGTAATCATATACTCCATCTGTATTTTATTAAATGACGCACTTTCTATTTTTGTAGCGCACTTTCTATTTTTGTTATGTTTTCCTCTAAGTTTATCATTTCCTCTTCACCTCATCGACCCCACTTGCATGGACCGGGTCCACGTTATAATTAGTGTGGACCAGGGTATTTTAGGTATTTTAGGTATTTTACAGCATTTAAAGATGATATGGACCATCACTATTCACGTGATCCGAAAAACGCGTGGCTCATATAGTAACTCTTACGTTGATATAGTTGTACTTTTATGTAATATAGTTGTTCTACTAGTCATACAATAACTTTTAACATTATGTGACATAGTTACTGCAAATTAAGATCATATAGTAATTTTTACGGTGATATAGTTGTACTTAGGGGTGTGCACGGTCCGGTCCGGACCGGAAATTGGACCGGAACCGGACCGGAATTGGACCGGACCGGACCGGACCAATAGATTCCGGTCCGGTCCTCGGTCCTTTAAAATATACGATTCCGGTTTTCCGGTCCGGTCCGGTCAAAACCCAGAATTTTCCGGTCCGGACCGGTGACCCGGAATATATAAAAATTATACATAGAAGAGCCCAACTTGTAGCACACGTACAACACAAAAAAAAACTTTGAATTTTTTTATATGTCATTGGCCTTTATAACCTTTATATTAAGCGTATGATGTTATGTATGAGATATTTAAAGAGAAATGTAGGATGTAAAAATATATAATTGTAAAAACAAATTGAGTTTAAGATTATAAATCGCAAAAATTAAAAAAACCGGTCCAAACCGGTCCAAAACCGGACCGGACCTGAATTTTCCGGTCCGGGTCCGGTCCGGATCGAATTCTTTCCGGTCCGGTCCTTGGTCCATGAATTCGGAAAATTTCGGTCCACCGGTCCAACCGGTTCCGGTCCGGTCCGGTCCGGTGTTGGACCTGTGCACACCCCTAGTTGTACTTATATATAATATAGTTACTCTGCTAGTCATAAAACAACTTTTAAAATTATAATTTTTAAAATATGTGACATAGTTACTGCAAGTATCATATAGTAACTCTTAAGTTGATATAGTTGTACTTATATGTAATATAATTAATCTATTAGTCATACATTAACTTTTTATGACATATACTATACTTATTATTGTTATTATACACAAATAGTACCTATATTATCAGGAAGATTAATTATATCTGTAAAAATGTAACTATATATTCATTCTTATTTTTTTTGCTGGTATACTTTCATCACAAAGAAATGAAAGTACAAACCATGTTGTTGGATTCAAAATAAAATACAGAGTTCTACGTCATTTTTCAAGCTACAATATATAAATAGCTTGATTTGTATTTGTATTCTTTCTCGCCAATTGAAAAGATAGCAAATTAACCACCAAAACCAATTTCTTCAACAGCTTCCTTCTTATGTGGTGAAAATCTTTTATTAATTTACACAATGTGTGAGGGGGTCGAAAAAGCACGAGGCTAATACGTGACCTCGTCCCTCGTGAGTGTGACGCTTCTTTTTGTCAAATCAAGTGTAATTGGATTTCCTGTGAGTTTACACCCAATTGACTAGTAATATAGGAGTCGCCATTCAGTTTTTAACGACAATGAGAAAAACTGACAAAACCCGGTTATCGTGACATAAAGGGAGTGCAATTATGTTTGACCACGACGGCCGTAGGTTCCCTTGTGATCCCTGGTGGTGGCGATCGCTCAACGTACACCCGCAGAGTAGAGATTGAGGGTTCGGGGGACTGTAACTACCGAGAGGAGTACTCGCTCTTCGATAACTCCAGAGGCAGGATATCCTTACTAGCTCAGCATAAATAATTGAAGGGACATGCGTTAACTATTAAACTAATCTGAGTTGATTTTAACAATATGCAACATATAGTACTAGATCGAGCGCGATTATCTGATTTAGATTGTTTTAAGGGACCTAGCATGATAATCCAATTTCCCAAAAATATCATATTTATTAAGCGTGATCGAACAATCAGATTTAGTTAGTTTAACAGTTCATAAAAGGGCGAGGAAAGCAATTAAACCATGGAAAAGGGACACATTACGACGCACCCTTGAGAGGTGCGTCACGGTTCTCAGAAAACTAACCACTTTGACTTTGCTATTTCTCCTTTTATTTAACGAATCTCAAATTATGGGACGGGATACGTTCTGTTCGATTTATGGATCGATTGCGACAGAACGCGTGATCAGTTTTGCAGCGTGAGGCTTAGGCTTAGAGGTTTAGAGTCAATACTCAAAATAATAATTGTGTGTTGTTGTCTTTTTCACGTCGAACTTAAGGCCCTGTTTATAGAAAAGAGTTCGTGGAAAGATAGAATTGCAGAACTCTAATCCACGAGGAATTAGGAAAAAACACGTACCAGGTATTTTCAGCGCCCAGGCCTGGGCGCCGAAGATTTCGGCGCCCAGAGCCAGGCGTTGAAAATAGGATCTGGGCTGTTTTTCTTAGTCAGATTCGGATTCCTAGAATCCGGAGTATTTGAGATTTAATTGAGTCTTTTAGTGCGTATTAACTTTGTGACGGGATGCGTCTGGGCCCGTTACGAACTCTAGGCTCGTTAGGATTTTAATTAATACGTGACTCTTACTTTCGAATCATATTATGAATAGGATTCTCTCGCAATTTCTATCTCATTTAGGATTTATGTTGAAGTGCAACACCTAATTCTGACAGGTTTCTATTTTTTATGACTTGCCACTTTTAACAACTACCATTACGGCAGTTACTATTTTTAGCAGGTTTCTATAAATAGCAGGTTTCGGGTGAAATGAAAAGGGGAATTGAGATTCGTTATTTTATAGGAGATGCGTTGTCAAGTGGAGATTTACGTTTTCATCATCGAACCTTCCCTTTCGGGAATGGGGACAAAAGTAGGTGTCTACACAATGTACCACCAGAACATTGTGTATCAAAATCATACCTAAAAAAAAAATCAATTATTTCAATAATTATAATTTAAATATGAAAAAATAACATAGTAACTATTTAAAACATATACGTTGTACATGATATAGTAACTCTTACAATTAATGATGGTCATAAACTTGCAGAGTTGCAGACATGGTTATTTTTATAGCCATATTGTTACTATAAATCGTAATATATAGTAACTCTTATCCCTAATAATATAGAGTAGAAAAAAGAACATATAAAGAACATAATAATACACATAGTAACTATTTCAAATTTAAATAAAAATAAACGTAAAATACTTTAAAAATAACGAACCGAGACATAATTTTTCCAAATTCTTACGCTGATTTGAAGAAGAGCGATTATAATCACATAATCATGAAATTTGTATTCAAATTTAGTCGATAAATCTTATAACATACAATAAGCAAATGTTAAAGTAATAGCCAGTATGTATCATATAGTTATAATTAAAATCGCATAGAACTCTAAAAATCACATTGTATCTCTTTAAATTATAAAGTTGCTATATAATCTTATAGTTACTTTTTAAATTCGCGAAGTCAATGATCGAATTCCCGAAGTGAGAACCATATTCCGGCAAAACACAAACATTAATTCCTCAAAAAAAAAATTCAATTTTAAATAAAAATAGACTTAAAATACTTTAAAAATAACGAACCGAGATGTGATTCTGAAAATTCTTGCGATGATTTGTAGATGAGCGCAAATTTTTAATTCGGTTTCAGTAATGGCGAACCTCCTTCTTGATTACTACTTCCTCCATTTTTTCATCCTATAGTAGATCCAATTATGAGAATTATAAGATAATTACGAATAAAATCGAACAAAAATGAATAAACCCTAGAAAATTGAGCAAGAATCTGAAAAGCATAGAGAGAAAATAAAAGGAGAGAAATGAACATAATGCAGATCTAAAACTTTTGAAAATAAAAAAATTTAAACGTATATAAAGTGGGCTAGGAAAAAATCTCATAGAAACTCTATAAATCACTTAGTACACAGATTTTCTTGCTACACCCATGTACATCCAGTGCTGGTTGTACACCCCCAAAACAGCACCAATCTGTGTTGTTCAGTATGAACATTTATGTACAAATTTCAAATGAACATTTACTGATTTGAAAATGATTATTTTCTTATTGATTTAGAAATGATCATTTACTATTTAGAAAATGAACACGGTTATTGTATGTATATGTATTATTTTGAAACATATACATGTATTTATTGTGCAATTATAAATTCCAAATAGATTGTTACTAACACTTTGAACATGTTAAGCATTGCCTTTGTAAAATTGTGCTCCATACTTGAATTATAAAATATTGATAGAAATCACCATCTTATTGTTTCATATCTTCAATCTCGAGTCTTGCTTTTGATGTAGTCTCGAATTTGTAATTCTTTTGGAGAAGTACGATCTAAACACAATATTTGACCTTCAAGGTACTTTCCTAGTTTTTATAGGCCGCAAATAGCTATTGAGAAACATGTATTGTTTTTGAAAATGATGAACAAAATGTTTAAATGATATTGAATATGCGAGGGAAATAACAATGTATTAAACTTGAACATTCAACCTTTTACAAATGTACTTATTCAAAATGGATTTTAACGTGCTTTTGAACTACTATATTACAAAACAAGCACTATAAACATGAACAATAAATCATTTTATAAATGAACATAATACTAATTTATGATATACGTATTAACTTCATAATATGAAAATGTATTTTTTACATATATATATATATATATATATATATATATATATATATATATATATATATATATATATATATATATATATATATATATATATATATATATATATATATATATATATATATATATATATTGCCACGTAGGGACATATTACCGCCTACAACAGGTTTATGACCTGTTGGGACCAATAAAAGTCTTTGGGTAGTAAAGGTGGGATTATTAAAAAATATGTCGTAGGTAGGATAATAAAAGAAAACCAGTCAAAGGTTGGATTAATATTAGCAAATTTTCCTATGGCAAAGGGTTGGAAGCTATATATATATATATATATATATATATATATATATATATATATATATATATATATATATATATATATATATACATATAATTATTATTATTATATTATAACTAATTATTTATTATTAATTAATATAATTTATTATTTATAATTTATTTTTATTTTATTAGTTACGAATTATGAAATATTATTATTAATATTTATCGTTTTTTATAATTATTTAGTACGGAGTAATCAATTACAGATTATTATTATTTAGTTGTTTAGTTATTAATTATTATTTAGTTATTAATTAACATTTTTTTATTATTATTTTGTAACTAAGTAGTTATTATTTATTATTTATTATTTATTATTTATTATTTATTATTTATTATTTATTATATATTATTTATTATTTATTATTTATTATTTATTATTTATTATTTATTATTTATTATTTATTATTATTATTTATTATTTATTATTTATTATTTATTATTTATTATTTATTATTTATTATTATTATTTATTATTTATTATTTATTATTTATTATTTATTATTTATTATTTATTATTTATTATTTATTATTTATTATTTATTATTTATTATTTATTATTTATTATTTATTATTATTATTTATTATTATTATTTATTATTTATTATTTATTATTTATTATTATTATTTATTATTTATTATTATTATTATTTATTATTTATTATTTATTATTTATTATTTATTTATTATTTATTATTTATTATTTATTATTTATTATTTATTATTATTATTTATTATTTATTATTTATTATTTATTATTTATTATTTATTATTTATTATTTATTATTTATTATTATTATTTATTATTTATTATTATTATTTATTATTTATTATTTATTATTTATTATTTATTATTTATTATTTATTATTTATTATTTATTATTTATTATTTATTATTTATTATTTATTATTTATTATTTATTATTTATTATTTATTATTTAAGTTTAGTTCAGTTAAGTTAAGTTCAGTTCATTTCAGTTCAGTTGAGTTCAGTTCAGTTCAGTTCAGTTCAGAAGAATTCAGTTTGCTTCAGTTCAGTTCATGAGCATTCAGTTCAGTTCAGTTCAGTTCAGTTCAATTCAATTCTAAAGAACAGGGCCTAATTGTTAAATTTCTAAATTAGGAATGTCCTCACAATTATTATATTGTCTCTCTTCCCATTAAATAAAGTTTGGTCCCCACACCCTCTCTCATTCAATTAAAAAATACCCCACTAACTCATACCACTTCTACTTTTTCAATAAAATAACCATTGATAACCAAATAATCACTTAACACCCAAAATTGTGTGCAAAGTTAAGTGTAACGAGTAATGTGAGACGAAGGTAATATTTAAAAACCCTACACTAGTAGAAAAAACACTTATTACAGCCCCCTTATTGAAGGGGCATAGAGAAATACGCTTCAACAAGTAATTGGTCAACGCGGGTCAAACATTATAAAGGGTTGTTGAAGCGAACATTTTTATTGTTCGCTTCAATAGCAATTGTTGAAGGGGGCATTAAATGTTCGCTTCAACAAATACTACTCGCATATACTCTAATTTTTAATTCTCTCTCCTCCTCATTTCTTCTGTTAGCCTGAAATATTCATTTCCCTCTCTTCTCTTCCCGGTTCAAAACTCCTCAAACCATCCGCCCCTTTCCATGGAAGGTCTTCTCTCCCTCATTCTCTATAATTTCAAAGAAGGTGTCTTCATAACTGAATTTTTCTGTTAATTTTGAATTATTGTTCTTGGGAATAGAGATTGGTTTTTGGTGTCAAATTTTGTTCCCGCCGGCGAGGGTTCTAACGTTGCTGCTGGCCCATCTTCATCTATCAAGAAATCGAAGCGTTTCGAGATCAAAAAAGGAACGCCGTTTCTCTCTGGGCTTGGGGTAATTATTATTTCTACCATTTTAGCTTCAAATATCTTCATAAACCCTAACCCTAATTTAATGGAGGATTCTCTACTGTTTTTTGTTGATTTTCGGGGTCGATTTTCGGCAGATATTGTGGTCGATAATTGCGCAATTTGTAGGAACCACATCATGGATCTCTGTGAGTTCTTTTCCCTCAATTTTTTAGGGTAATTTATTTTAAAGGTTTTTGTCAAAAATTGATTTTGATTTGTTGATGTTGATTTTGAATAGGCATTGAGTGCCAAGCAAACCAGGCGAGTGCTACCAGTGAAGAGTGTACTGTTGCTTGGGGTATTCTCTCTCCTAATTTTTATTTTTATGAATTCCTCTTGATTCCTGGTCTTTTTTGTTGTGCTAAAACTGAACTTCAAACTAGATATCTTGAATCTAATTGAAGAAAGATTATGAGAATTTGGAATTTGAGTATGTTGCCATATATGTTTATGATTGGCAGCTAATTTTGAGTTTCCTATGTGTTTGGGTGTATCCGTGTATGTGTCTGCCTTGTGTGGTTTCGGATAGGCACTGTGTTTGTGTCCATAGTAGACTGTTTTCTTGATGTAAAGATGTAGAGAAATGTTCATTGGGGTGGATTAAATGGAGAGTGTTTAGTAGAATGAGGTGGTTCTTCAATATTGAATCTTTGAAACTACTTCTATGATACTACGCATATACGTCGGACTTTATTTCTCGATCATTCTTCAACTAACATGAATATTTTCCAGAAATTATGTGTCTTGAATGGTGTTTACATCACCTTTAAGTTATGTTATGTTATTTATTTTTCATAACTGTGTGCAATCAATAAGATAGCTAGCAAACTATGTACTTGTTCTCAATTGAATTTGATTATGGAGTCTCTAAGCAGTTAGCAAAATGAACTTAGTATTTTTTTTATTTGTTGTTGATGATGCGATGTAGTTTGACTCGAATTTGCTTTGATATTGATCTTATTTAGCAAGTGTCTGATTGAATTTCGGAGATAAAATTGTTAATTGTAGATCGATATGATGAGTCCCAGGTAACTTCTCTTTTCATCTACAACAGTACAACTTAATTACTTAATCAAAGTTTCCTGATTTCATCTATAAATTTGTTTGGATTCTGATTTTGTTTTTTTTGAAATATTCAAAATCATGTTACGCAACTGAAGTCAGATCAATTGATCTGCCCCCTCTGGTTCTAAAAATATATTTTGGGTAGTCCTTCACTAACATGTAGACATAGTAAATTAGTAATAATATATTAAATTTGACGAGAACAAAATTTGGGTAGTCGTTCACATAGTCTGAAAATTAAAATTAGAACCTATAAGAATTTAAATACTGCCTCCGTATTTTAAAAAGAGATACACTTTTCGTAAACGGTTGTATTTTAAAAAGATATACACTTTCTTTTTTTTACATATTTTGGTCTTCACTTCTCTTATATTAATATTTCATTCTCTCTTTCTTACCAGACTTACTCACATCATCTTTTTACTATAATAAATAATTCACCACCCACTACCCCACTTTCATCTTATTTTAATAAACTCAACTCACTCTCCTAAAATTATGTATCGGTCAAAGTATGTCTTTTTAAAATACGGAGGGTATAACTTATAGATATAAGGAGTATATATATACATGAAAGGAATGAGAATGACCTATTAGGTTCTCATTCATGTTAAAATTTCCTTTTTTTAGAAGTTTTTGTGTAGGCAAAATGTTTGAAAACTGAAAAAAGTATTTAATTACTAAAGTGATGCAAGATAGAAGTTACAAGGACTAGAATCGTGAGTTCTTGTATATGGAGTGCTAACCCGCTATTGTAATTTTGATCCACACTTTCTTAGTCTTATGCATGGATATAGGCCAAGGCTACATAAATAAATATAGGGAAGATAGGGAAGAAGACAGTACGGAGTAGAATATGTGGGTAGGAGGTTGGGGAAAAAAGCATATTGCTCTTCCATGATTAGCAAACCATGTTTTTAGTTTGTAGGAATTTCGGTTGATTTCTGAACCTGAACGTTCGTACTTTTTAGTCAGTTTTTCATTGTATTCTTTAATTCATTCTCATGCTACTTCCAGACACTGATGAATTTGTAATTCCAAGCTTGGGAATAGAGAATCCTGACCAAATTGACTCCGAGCCTCCGACTGTAGAGGTCACCAAGTATCCTCCCTTGAAGGTAAACCTTTAGACATATTCTTTTCTTTTTCTCTTGTCTGTATTCCTTGGTAGCTTGACAGATCAAACATAACCAACTCTGATAAACAAGGGGTCTGAGCTTGTTTCCTTTCCTTAGATATGGAAAGGTATTTATGTTTCGTTTCAATTCTCTTATATCTAAAAGGAAAGGATACAAGCTCTTATATATGTACTGCTGAAGTCTTGCTTGTGGTTGTGAATTTCAGAGTTGTAGTAGTTGAATTTTAAATTTCCCTGTATTTCTCTTTCCTTTTATATGATTACAATTAAGTTGAAATTTCTGCAAGCAGAATTCTAACAAAGTTTGATTCATTGCAGCAATTGAAGGCTGGATTGTACTTGTCACAGGAGTGCATGAAGAGGCACAGGAAGAGGATCTCCTTAATGCTTTCGGAGATGTCGGTCATATTAAGAACCTGCATTTGAATCTGGATCGTCGTCCTGGATTTGTCAAGGTGAGATGATGTTAAAGTTTTGTTGGTTATTTTAATTTGCTGCATTTTTATTATTTTATGCTGCCTTTAATACGGAAGTTTGAAGTGGTTATTATCTGTTTTCTCCAGTTTATTTCATTAAGTTCGGGTGGTTATGATTGGTTTTGTTGATTTAGTCAGATGGTTCAGATATACTTGTTATTGAAAATATTTGGTATGTTGCCCGACAGTAGGTAGCTTTCCTGATACCTTAGTGGTGTCACAAAAAAGGTAAGAATATCTTAAGTATTTTTTTCTCAAGTATTCCGTATAAATCACAATTGATAGTCAAAATAGATACTTGTATTGGGGACTGACTAGAGTTGATCATAGATTCATAGGGTGCACTGGGGACTGGATTGACCTGAAGTAGCCTTAAAACCTAAATGGCCTAAACAATCTAATCAGGCCAAGTACATCCCAAAATTGGCCAAACTAATCAAGCAGGAAAATGGCTGGCAGGCCTGGCTGACTTGATCAGCATAACACCAGACAAAATTAGAAGACAAAAATGAACGCGATTTGAAGAGCTTACCCTGAGTAGTGCTTAGAAGGGAAGTTGCCAGTGAATCCTGGTAAGTTGGTAATTAGTGAATTTTGAGGTGCAGCTTTGATCAGAGTAAAACAAACTATGACATGAACTAGTAATGCTAGTGTAACAAGACGACAACTGCTAGCCATTTCTTAGTTAATTTTCTTGCTAAAATTGATGCAAATACTATAGGCATTGGCCCTTTTATTGTTCTATTTCCATGAGACTATGATCTTCATACACAACCATTAGGAAAATTGATTATTAGGATATGGGTTAAACCAATATGGAATAAAATACTGTATTTATTCAACAACGATCTGTATCTACCCAGAAATTTCTTAAGGATAACGTTTTATCAAATAGCAGGTAAAGTAGTCTGTTTTTAGGAGGTGGGTTTTCTGTAAATAATTAAAAATAATGGTTTTAAGCTACAACAAACCATTATTTTCATTTTATAAATCACATAGTTACCTTCTTCTACCAACTGATAAGGCATAAATAAAAATATCCCTCTGGTTTCTTCAACGTCTGTCACTTTCTAGGAATCAGCAGACAATAATATTTAACCTGCCAGTGTTAGTTCCTAAGACATGGATGATTCTCAGGAATTTCCATGAAATCTAAGCATACATCTGTGCATCTAGAAATATAGACACTTATTCTGATTTTAGCATTAAGAACTAAGTGAAAGAACACAATTTAACTTTCTAAAACTCAGTTGAATCTATTTATGCACATGTAAGGCTCATAGGATCGTTATAGGTCATATTTAGGTGACATTTCCGCTCTCAACTTTGAACTAAAGAACCTAAGGACTCATTTGATTCTTATTACATGATTAATATGCATAGTTTTAACTTTCTAAAACTCATTCCAATCTACGTATGCACATTTAAGGCTCATTGGGTGGTTATAGGTCATGTTTAGAGCTAAAATAACATTTTCGCTCCCAACTTTGAACTAAAGAACCTAAGGACTCATTTGATTCTTATTACATGATTAATATGCATAGTTTTAACTTTCTAAAACTCATTCGAATCTATTTATGCACATTTAAGGCTCGTTATAGGTCATATTTTTAACAACTTAATTATCTCTATAGTCTGCAACTATATCTTTTTATGCTTCAATGGAATGTAAAGATAATATCGTGAGTGTGAACTTTGGTACTCTATAGCTCATATATTTTCCTTCCATCTTGCAGGGATCGAGTCGATTGGAATTAAAAAGTCAACACGGCCTTAATTAAGGTTTGTACGTAATGCATGATCGATCTAAAGGGAGCTAAGTGGCCGGATTAGAGAAATTTGTTAGACTAGGTCTCTAGCCTTTTGTCTTTATTTGTTAATATTAGTTTTAATTTGTTAGACTAGCTAGCTAGGTGTTTAAAAATTGTAAACGTACGTACTATACGTTTTTCTCTATTAGGCTAATATAAATGAAGTTAATTTAATGATCGATTTGTTAATAAAAAAATAAGCAGATTCATACCTTTGCTATTCTGGTGTTAATTGGTGCGTGTACAGGTTTCAATACTCAATGGTGTATATATATATAGATTTGGTTATTGCCACCTATTTTATATTTTAAAAGAATTTGGAAAAAAAAATAATGTTGTTGAAGGGGGCTTTTAATGTACGCCTCGACAACATATGAATTTATGGCGCCAATGTACAGGTATTGGCGCAAGAATACAGGTCTGTTGAGGGGGGCATTTAAAAGTGAGCCTCAACAGAGGTGTCTGTTGAGGCGGGCTTTTGTAAAGCCCCCCACAACAGGTCCTTATTTTTTCGCTTTGGCTTTGGGCTGTTGAGGCGGGCTTTTGAAAGCCCCCCACAACAGACCACCTGTTGAGGCGAACAAAGCCCGCCTCAACAGCTATGTGAGCTGTTGAAGCCACGTCTGTCGAAGCGGGCCTTGTTCGCCTCAATAAGCCCAAAATGCCCCCCTCAACAGGTATTTTTTCCACTAGTGCTATATATAAACTTTTTTTTAATACATGTGCTTGGCACATGACTACATGGGGGGTACATCACCAATAGATGGATATACCCCGATATAGCCATTACATATATTACATAGTAACTCTTTATATCACATAGTTACTGTAATACTTATATAGTTATTATTTAAAATCGCCAAATAGCCGTCACGTGATTGATACACATGTTGCGCAGCCTAAATTACTCGGTTTCCTTGGTTCACGCTAAGTCAGCGTGGACCGGGTTTATAATAGTGTTTATACTATCTCACGGGCCCCACTCTCACCTATTTATTACGATGTATTTTTTTATCTTACCTTTTGCATCCTTTGAATACTTTAATACTCCACTGTCTTTTATTACAAACTAGACTATGTCTCGTGCATGCACTGATATTCTAAAATTATTGGACTAATTTTTTATAATATATTTGTCTGAAATATTTCTCTCCCTAAAGTTCGAAGTATGCAATTTCCATCATACTGCATATTTTTTATGCTTGATATGCTGATTTGACCAAAAAAATATTCGACATATGATTAAACTAAAATATTGAGTAAATATATAATCCATTATTATCACTAGTGGAAAAAACCCCTGTTGTAGCCCCCTTGTTGAGGGGGGCATATATAAGTGAGCCTCAATAACCCCTTAGTCAACGCGGGTCAAAAGTTTAAGCATGTGGTTGGGGCGGGCTTTTGTTATGTTCGCTTCTACAGAACCTGTTGAAGGGGGCTTTAAGTTGCCCGCCTCAATAGGTAGTATTCTAAAGGGGCGGGATTCCCGTTGTTCGCTTCAATAGATATTCACAAAATTTTAAATCAACTGAAACACACCGCCAAAGAGATAACACACAATCCCCAAATCTGTATTCGAAGCAAGAACCTTCCACCGCTCCTCACCGCACGCTCCTCACCGCTCCTCACCTCCTCTTCACCGCGCGGCTCCACCACCACCACCACCTTCCTCGCCTCCTCTTCCATAACAGTCGCCGCCGACCGTCGTCTTGCCTATCTCGGTTGACTCTGTTTAACACAGTGACGCACTATATCAAGGTTAGTTTATAATTGATTCTTGTTTTGCTTGGTCTTAAAATTCAGTTTCTCTTCAATTAGTTGAGCATAATGAGTTGATTATGCAGAGAATTTAGGCTAATGTTCTAATATTGGATGAATTTACAAATTAGGGTTTGATATTTATGGTTTGGATGTTTTGGATGTTTTCCCCCACCAGATGTGTGAGGATTTGATTTTTAAATTGGTTGGTCATGAGCTTGAAGATATATCTATACTCGATATTAAGCCTTGGGTAATGCATGCTGAAGTTGCTGAGAAGTTTTTGTCCTTTGAAAACCAAGTTTTTCTAGCTGGTGATGCCGCTCATCGTTTTCCTCCAGCCGGTGGATTTGGTATGAGCAAATCTACTAATTTACTAGTTTCTTGAGTTGAGATGTGAGGCACATTTATGTATCGCAACTGTGCCTTGTAGTAATGTACTACTTTTTCATGCTATGTGTAGGCATGAATACTGGGATTCAGGATGCTCAAAATCTTGCTTGGAAGCTGGCTGCAGTTGTCAACGGTATTGCTCCAACCACACTTCTCATCACATATGAAACATAACGAAGGCCGGTATTGGCATATTTTCTTTGGTCTGCTGTCTTATTTTTATTACTTCCTGAGTTTCTCGTACCTCAGTTTCCCATTGCTTAACCATTTTTCCGGTAATTGTCAGATTGCTATGTTTAACACTGTCTCTTATTCCTCAGTTTTTCATTTCTTAACCATTTTCCGGTAATTGTCAGATTGCCATATTTAACACTGCACTCAGTGTTCAGAACTTCAGAGCAGCCATGGAAGTCCCTGCTGCCCTTGGACTTGACCCTACAGTTGCAAATTCAGGTGCTCAAACTTCAATTGACTCGACATTCCCAACCAACTACTTTTAACTTCCTTATTCGTCATTTTCTATTGTTGTTAGTCACATCTCATCAGTTGTTCAATCTTTTTTCTACCTGATGGTCTTGTGTTCAGCTTGTTTTTTTTCCTTTTGTCTTGCTATGTACCTTGCAGTTGCCCAGATGTCGTTGTCTCATGTTTTCTGTACTCAGCTCTAGTTTTGCATTGTTATGATTAACATAGAGTAATTATATCACAGTTTGTTGTGTGAACTCCGTTAAGGTTAGTTTCAACAACAGCTGCCCTCGTTCTATTTTTCCTAAGACGCTTGCTTGTTGAATTTTTTTTTAACATTTTCAGACACAAGTCCCGATTTCCAGTTCCCACCTTTTTATATATGAGTTTTGCATTTGGCTTGGGAGCTATTTGAATCAAAAGCACAAAGCAACCAAAGTGTAGGATCTTTAAGACAAATGGTTTTATTTTGCAGCTATATATCCAAGTCCTGCAGCATCTAAAGCTGAGTTATATGAAGTCATGATCAGTATGGTTTATTTCAGGATCACAGCCATGCTCAATGTGGAATTACAGAGGTATTCTACTAATTGTTTAATTTCAGAAAATAGGTTGATGCATTTTTTTGCTTGTATATACATATACTGCTTTCCAATTTCCATCACGTGTCTTGTATTCCTGGCTGTCATCTCATGGCTTTCTGAATTAATGTTCTTTTATAATGTTATGTCTGTAAACAAATGGAATGACGACAGTGTAGTAAACTGAAGGCCTTATTGAGTTGTTGACCGGCAGGCTGGATCATGTCCTTGATGCTTGTTACCATGGATTTAAGGTTAATGATGTCCAGTCAACACCTTTTATACCCTAAATTTCTGTCAGATCTATTTTATACCAAGCCCACAGATATTTTTCAGCCTGAAATCTGATGTATATCTCAGCTGATTTGTTTTAAATTGGGAAAATGTCAGTGGTATGCCACTACTTTGGAAGCAAATCATAGCTCCATGTAATTATATTCTCATAGGTTAAGGTCTTCACTGACATTTATAGATTTGAACTCATCAAGTCTAGAAAAATGATGAAAGATAAGTTAGGATTGGAGTCCAATCAGCCAATTTTCCTCTTTGACATGATGAATCTAGTGATTTTTCTTGTTTTCTTTGCTCACATTTAAGCTCGAACCGATCTCATGGAGTGATTGAGTACAAAGGGACATGTGCAGTAGCCTTGAAGGTTCTAGGAAATTCTGCCTTTTAATTTTCATATTAGCAACTCATTTGACTCTTATTACATGATTAATATGCATATTTTTAACTTTCTAAAACTCATTCCAATCTACGTATGCACATTTTAAGGATCATTGAGTCGTTATAGGTCATATTTAGAGCTAAAATAACATTTCCGCTCCCAACTTTGAACTAAAGAACCTAAGGACTCATTTGATTCTTATTACATGATTAATATGCATAGTTTTAACTTTCTAAAACTCATTCCAATTTACGTATGCACATTTAAGGCTCATTGGGTCGTTTAGGTCATATTTAGAGCTAAAATGACATTTCCGCTCCCAACTTTGAACTAAAGAACCTAAGGACTCATTTGATTCTTATTACATGACTAATATACATATTTTAAACTTTCTAAAACTCATTCGAATCTATTTATGCACATTTAAGGATCATTAGGTCGTTATAGGTCATGTTTAGAGCTAAAATGACATTTCCACTCCCAACTTTGAACTAAAGAACCTAAGGACTCATTTGATTCTTATTACATGACTAATATACATAGTTTTAACTTTCTAAAACTCATTCAAATATATTTATGCACATTTAAGGCTCATTAGGTCGTTATAGGTCATGTTTAGAGCTAAAATGACATTTCCGATCCCAACTTTGAACTAAAGAACCTAAGGACTCATTTGATTCTTATTACATGATTAATATGCATAGTTATAACTTTCTAAAACTCATTCCAATCTACGTATGCACATTTAAGGCTCATTGGGTCGTAATAGGTCATATTTAGAGCCAAAATGACATTTCCGCTCCCAACTTTGAACTAAAGAACCTAAGGACTCATTTGATTCTTATTACATGACTAAAATACATAGTTTTAACTTTCTAAAACTCATTCGAATCTACGTATGCACATTTAAGGGTCATTAGGTCGTTATAGGTCATGTTTAGAGCTAAAATGACATTTTCGCTCCCAACTTTGAACTAAAGAACCTAAGGACTCATTTGATTCTTATTACAGACTAATATGCATAGTTTTAACTTTCTAAAACTCATTCCAATCTACGTATGCACATTTAAGGCTCATTGGGTCGTTATAGGTCATATTTAGAGCTAAAATGACATTTCCGCTCCCAACTTTGAACTAAAGAACCTAAGGACTCATTTGATTCTTATTACAGACTAATATACATAGTTATAACTTTCTAAAACTCATTCGAATCTATTTATGCACATTTAAGGCTCATTAGGTCGTTATAGGTCATGTTTAGAGCTAAAATGACATTTCCACTCCCAACTTTGAACTAAAGAACCTAAGGACTCATTTGATTCTTATTACATGATTAATATGCATAGTTTTAACTTTCTAAAACTCATTCCATTCTACGTATGCACATTTAAGGTTCATTGGGTCGTTATAGGTCATATTTAGAGCTAAAATGACATTTCCGCTCCCAACTTTGAACTAAAGAACCTAAGGACTCATTTGATTCTTATTACAGACTAATATACATAGTTATAACTTTCTAAAACTCATTCGAATCTATTCATGCACATTTAAGGCTCATTAGGTCGTTATAGGTCATGTTTAGAGCTAAAATGACATTTCTGCTCCCAACTTTGAACTAGAGAACCTAAGGACTCATTTGATTCTTATTACATGATTAATATGCATAGTTTTAACTTTCTAAAACTCATTCCAATCTACGTATGCACATTTAAGGCTCATTGGGTCGTTATAGGTCATATTTAGAGCTAAAATGACATTTCCGCTCCCAACTTTGAACTAAAGAACCTAAGGACTCATTTGATTCTTATTACATGACTAATATACATAGTTTTAACTTTCTAAAACTCATTCGAATCTATTTATGCACATTTAAGGCTCATTAGGTCGTTATAGGTCATGTTTAGAGCTAAAATGACATTTCCGCTCCCAACTTTGAACTAAAGAACCTAAGGACTCATTTGATTCTTATTACATGATTAATATGCATAGTTTTAACTTTCTAAAACTCATTCGTGAGTGTATGACTATATCTTTTTATGCTTCAATGGAATGTAAAGATAATATCGTGAGTGTGAACTTTGGTACTCTATAGCTCATATATTTTCCTTCCATCTTGCAGGGATCGAGTCGATTGGAATTAGAAAGTCTAACACGGCCTTAATTAAGGTTTGTAATGCATGATCTAAAGGGAGCTAAGTGGCCGGATTAGAGAAATTTGTTAGACTAGCTCTCTAGCCTTTTGTCTTTATTTGTTAATATCAGTTTTAATTTGTTAGAATAGCTAGCTAGGTGTTTAAAAATTGTAAACGTATGTACTATACGCTTTTCTCTATTGGGTTAATATAAATTAAGTTAATTTAATGATTTATTAATAAAAAATAAGCAGATTCATACCTTTGCTATTCTGGTGTTGATTGGTGCGTGTACAGGTTTCAATACTCAATGGTGTATATATATAGATTTGGTTATTGCCATCTATTTTATATTTTAAAAGAATTTGGGAAAAAAAAATAATGTTGTTGAAGGGGGCTTTTAATGTACGCCTCGACAACATATGAATTTATGGCGCCAATGTACAGGTATTGGCGCAAAAATACAGGTCTATTGAGGGGGGCATTTAAGAAGTGAGCCTCAACAGAGGTGTCTGTTGAGGCGGGCATTTGTAAAGCCCCCCACAACAGGTCCTTATTTTTCGCTTTGGTTTTGGGCTGTTGAGGCGGACTTTTGAAAGCCCCCCACAACAGACCCCCTGTTGAGGCGAACAAAGCCCGCCTCAACAGCTATGTGAGCTGTTGAAGCCACGTCTGTCGAAGCGGGCCTTGTTCGCCTCAATAAGCCCAAAATGCCCCCCTCAACAGGTATTTTTTCCACTAGTGTATTATGTGGCATATATTATTTTCATAGTTTATAATCCAATATTTTTTCCATACATAAATCGAAAATAAAATAAGGATATAAAATAATAATAAAGTTTTTGGCGGGATCAATCTGTGTGCCGGTCAAAGTGCAAAATAACCGTTAAAAATTACTCGATCCCTACTTCATAACATAAAAAGTTACCTCGAGATGCAATTAATTTATTATACACCGAGTGCGTGCACATTTACTGCACAAGACCTTTTGCTCAAGTTTCTCTCTTATAATCTTGTTTGACCAAATTCATAAGGTCAATCAAGTTTAATGAGTTTACGCATGGTAAGACGTCGTAGATCTTGTCCTAAGGAAACTTTCGTTAATTCATTGGTTAAGAAAATATTTCTGGATTTAGAAACTACTATATGGTATAATATTATGGTTAATGTGAATTGATCAAGTCAATGTAGCAATATGAACATTCAAGTTTTATTAGGAAATCGATCCATCAATCCTTTGACATGGAAAGAGTAACAAAAAGAAGAAAAACAAGGACAAAAAGAATATGAACTTGATCAAATTAAAGTTCACAGACAAAGAAAAAGAAAATGTATATGGTGTTTATTTATTTTTGACAACATAATACAAAGTAATAGACTAGTTCCCAATTCTAGCAGCAACAACCAGATAGTGGGCATAAGAAACTAAATTTCTACTAACTTTAGAAACAATACAATAATTAAAGGATACCAACAATACTTTTGCATCCTTCATAATGTACAAGATCTCCATCGGAGCAAGTTTACCGGTCTTCAAGGCTCGGACGAGAGCAGTAGGATCAGTCCTAATCTGCACATTTTGCTCACCTACGGGAAGCTCTTTCATTGCATACAGCAATGCATAAGCCTCAGCTTGTGTTGGAGAGTTGGCAAATATGCCCATGCTTACTTGTTTGACCAGTGCTCCCACTTTCTTCATTACCCACCCAATAGCTTCTTCCCATTCCTTTGTTGCTCTCCATTTCCCCCCAACTTCTGGCTTTGTTTTTCAACTTGGTTAAAATCACCTATTACAATAATACTTCCCGACTCCCGATATGATGGCAAACAGGATATCGTTACAAACTTGTGTTTGTAGCCTTGCAGGAAGTAGCTACACAACCTACACTATTGCTTGTCAATTGTCAATTGTCATGAGTTCATGACTTGAGCTGAAGTGAAGTCTGTATTGGGCTTAATTTTGGGCCTTAGACCCCTAAAGTTGATTGTCCAGTATCCAATAGAAAGAAAGATACTGTTGACAAGCATTTCACAATAATAATAGAAACCTATTTACTTTTAAAATTAAACATGACTAGATTTGAAGCCCGTGCGATGCACAGTTTACTTAATAATTGTGTTATAACAATCTAATAAGTAGTAGTCTTTTATACTATATATGTTTTGTCAATCATACCAGATACTTTTTAATTTATTTTTTTTAATCTTTTTGCAGTATTAATGGAAAATCAACAAACTAAACATTTAGAGGAGGAGAATGGAAAAAACCCAGACACTTGCGAAGCCCTCCTCCACCATAAAAAGATAGATCGCTAAAATATTATAAACAATCCGTAGAGGGAATATATCACTGAAAACTACTTTAATTTCAATCTCCATATTATAACTACTTTTATTTATTTTAATTAGTAGTAGCTTCAGAAGAAGTGATATAAACATATGCTTCAAATTGCTATACTGAAACATTAGACGAATACAATGATAAATCTAGGGTTTTATAGTTTGTCAAACATTCAAACGTTGATTATATGAAAAACCGTACTTACACACAATTTATTGTGAATCAATAAACAAAACAATAATATATTATCAGATAAAATGGAACATTACTGTTAAATTAAAATTTATAGAAATCATACCTTGATCATTCTTATAAATTATCTGCAAGATGGAAAATAAGCATATATTAAAATATGGATAAATGAATAAAATAATATTCCGTGATACAAATCACTATGAACTAAACATAAAAATTCAACTAAAAATAATTTCATAACGGTAAAACAAAAGAAATTAAAACATGGTATAAAGCAATATAATTCAAAGTGTTATTTTCTTAACAAATATGAAATTAAGCACAAATAAATACATTAATGAACACATACGTAGTATATATATATTATGTAAATAAAAATCTAATGTTTGTTATCTGGAAAGAAAAAAAAAACTAATTGAAGTATATATGATGCATTCATTAGTTTTTAAACTTACATTAAACTTTATCTTAACAAATTTTATCTCAATAAATACATCAAACTTTATCATGTCCGGAACTCATTTTTATTAGTTTAAAACTCTATATATGTATTTTAAAATTGTTTAATTAAGATATTCAAGGGTTAGCTATTTTGTTAATGATTTGCTTGTAAGTTGTATGTCATTGATCAAACCTCCACCATGTCACGGCACTCATGAATAATAATATTATATATTAATCTTCAAGCTAGCCAGGAAAGATAAAATATATATTTCGTTTTTTTTTTTGAGGGAAGCGATAAATTATATGAAGTACTTCGTAGATGATTTAGCTAGAATATGTCAAATGCTAGAATATTGATATTCTCATACGGAGTATATGCATTATAGGGTGTTTGTATTAGTAATTATTTAATAAAAAATGTCTATATATCACCTAATTATTTATCTACATTGGCCAAACATTTTTTATTCTTAAATAAATTAGAAACCTTATTTTTTATTGGCTGAAATCTAATGATTTTCTACGTGACGCTCTAATAATTGATCAAATATGTCTACTTTAATCAGGGCCGTCTCTAGCCTTTTGGTGGCCTATGGGCGAAATAAAATATTGAGGCCCGCACTTCTTAAGTTACACGAATAAAAAAGTTGCGCGTAGATGTGATGTAGTTTTATATTGAAAAAATGATGTAAATCACTAACATTTCACTTTTTAAGACATAATACTACTACACATCTAATTAAACTAGCCAAGAAAACTTTAACCTATTACAAAACAGGAAGAGATACTGAAATTTAAATTAAACAACAATGATGTAGTAGCGGATCATCCAAGAGTTTAACAAACCGGTAATAATTTCTAAAGTAAAATAAAATTCATTTTTTTTTCTAAATTCCAAATTAAAACAAAAAAATTGAAAACATTAGGATTATAACTTTTAAGGATTTCACATGTCTCTACTTTTGGTGATGATCTAGATTCAAATTCGGTAATACAATGTAATTGCATAGTTAACCGTATTATTAATTATTTATTATTTATTATTTATTATTTATTATTTATTATTTATTATTTATTATTTATTATTTATTATATATTATTTATTATTATTATTATTATTTATTATTTATTATTTATTATTTATTATTTATTATTTATTATTTATTATTTATTATTTATTATTTATTATTTATTATTTATTATTTATTATTTATTATTTATTATTTATTATTTATTATTATTATTATTATTTATTATTTATTATTTATTATTTATTATTTATTATTATTATTATTATTATATTATTTATTATTTATTATTTATTATTATTATTTATTATTTATTATTTATTATTTATTATTTATTATTTATTATTTATTATTTATTATTTATTATTTATTATTTATTATTTATTATTTATTATTTATTATTTATTATTTATTATTTATTATTTATTATTATTATTTATTATTTATTATTTATTATTTATTATTTATTATTTATTATTTATTATTTATTATTTATTATTTATTATTTATTATTTATTATTTATTATTTATTATTTATTATTTATTATTATTATTATTATTTATTATTTATTATTTATTATTTATTATTTTATGATTTATTATTTATTTTTTTATTATTTATTATTTATTATGTACGGAGTATTATTTATTATTTATTATTTATTATGTACGGAGTATTATTTATTATTTATTATTTTATTATTTATTATTTATTATGTACGGAGTACTATTTATTATTTATTATTTAAGTTTAGTACAGTTAAGTTAAGTTCAGTTCATTTCAGTTGAGTTCAGTTCAGTTCATGAGAATTCAGTTTAGTTCAGTTCAGTTCATGAGCATTCAGTTCAGTTCAGTTCAGTTCAGTTCAGTTCAGTTCAGTTCAGTTCAGTTCAATTCAGTTCAGTTCAGTTCAACTCTAAAGAACAGGGCCTAATTGTTAAATTTCTAAATTAGGAATGTCCCCACAATTATTATATTGTCTCTCTTCCCATTAAATAAAGTTTGGTCCCCACACCCTCTCTCATTCAATTAAAAAATACCCCACTAACTCATATCACTTCTACTTTTTCAATAAAATAACCATTGATAACCAAATAATCACTTAACACCCAAAATTGTGTGCAAAGTTAAGTGTAACAAGTAATGTGAGACGAAGGTAATATTTAAAAACCCTATATATAAATATTTTTTTAATACATGTGCTTGGCACATGACTACATGGGGGGTACATTAGCAATAGATGGATATACCCCGGTATAGTCATTACATATATTACATAGTAACTCTTTATATCACATATTTACTGTAATACTTATATAGTTATTATTTAAAATCGCCAAATAGCCGTCACGTGATTGATACACATGTTGCGCAGCCTAAATTACTCGGTTTCCCTGGTTCACGCTAAGTCAGCGTGGACCGGGTTTATAATAGTGTTTATACTATCTCACGGGCCCCACTCTCACCTATTTTTTTTTTTTTTAATAGGTAAGAAGAAGAGACCCTAACTGAACCAGCACCTAGCACAGGTTAACCAGCCCAGCTCCGCAGGTCATCGCTTGAGCCACTCCCAAGCATTTCGCAGATGATGGGGCTCGAACTTGTGACCTCCAAGTCACAAGGTGAGTTCCCCACCAACTTATGTTGGTCCTCTCACCTATTTATTACGATGTATTTTTTTATCTTACCTTTTGCATCCTTTGAATACTTTAATACTCCACTGTCTTTTATTACAAACTAGACTATGTCTCGTGCATGCACTGATATTCTAAAATTATTGGACTAATTTTTTATAATATAATTGACTGAAATATTTCTCTCCCTAAAGTTCGAAGTATGCAATTTCCATCACACTGCATATTTTTTATGCTTGATATGCTGATTTGACCAAAAAAATATTCGACATATGATTAAACTAAAATATTGAGTAAATATATAATCCATTATTATTATGTGGCATATATTATTTTCATAGTTTATAATCCAATATTTTTTCCATACATAAATCGAAAATAAAATAAGGATATAAAATAATAATAAAGTTTTTGGCGGGATCAATCTGTGTGCCGGTCAAAGTGCAAAATAACCGTTAAAAATTACTCGATCCCTACTTCATAACATAAAAAGTTACCTCGAGATGCAATTAATTTATTATACAAGCGAAATTCTCTAGTTTTTTCTGGTGAATGAACACTATTTGATAGAAAGGAAAGGAGGACTCATTGCAAGCCAAGGCCAGTGCGTGCACATTTACTGCACAAGACCTTTTGCTCAAGTTTCTCTCTTATAATCTTGTTTGACCAAATTCATAAGGTCAATCAAGTTTAATGAGTTTACGCATGGTAAGACGTCGTAGATCTTGTCCTAAGGAAACTTTCGTTAATTCATTGGTTAAGAAAATATTTTCTGCATTTAGAAACTACTATATGGTATAATATCATGGTTAATGTGAATTGATCAGGTCAATGTAGCAATATGAACATTCAAGATTTGTTAGGAAATCGATCCATCAATCCTTTGACATGGAAAGAGTAACAAAAAGAAGAAAAACAAGGACAAAAAGAATATGAACTTGATCAAATTAAAGTTCACAGACAAAGAAAAAGAAAATGTATATGGTGTTTAGGATCTAGATAACTCGGTGAAGAGATGGTATCCTGAAATGAGGGATGCTGATGCAACAGAGAAGAATGCCAGAAAACACATAGCCACTGCCGCCGATTCTTTCTCAACGATTGGATTTATATATCCCATATTCCTCATTGCACTTGTACTCATCCCTCCTGTTGATGCTGCTGATATCAGCATGTATGCCATTACCTGTAAATAAACAAAAAAACAATTATTACCAAATTAAGTAGAATACATCTATCAATAATTAATAAGCATGTTTGCATGCCAATAATTACCTGATCTCCAATAAAATCAATCCAGACCACTATGTCTGATGATATGACATCCTTTCCAGTGCGAAGTTCATGACCTTTTATTCCAACTTGACTTGCTGTGTATACCATTGTTATCAATGCTATGGCAAACAAGTAACTGCATGATAATAAAGCACTATTGTTAAATGGAGATAAACATTAGGGACAGAGAGAGTATATTATTTATTATAAAGAATTAATTACCTGGTAGACTCAACTAGATGGAAGCCAGGGACAACAGCCACGATTATGAAAGCTAAGAAAGAGAAAAGCAAAGCGCATGCCCTTAAAACCAAAACTAACACACCCTTCTTCATCCAATCCTCCTTTCTCCATTGCTGAACATCTGATAATCCCCGGAAATGCGATTCCGGCCTCACTTCTTTAGCCCCGTCCTCCAGGTCATCGCTTCCTGGCGGTCGTGGAATCTCCGTCTGTTTCTCTGGTTGCTGCATTATTTTGTTCATATACACTAGCTTAATTGTATTTAACTAGCTAATAAGAGCCTTAGCTTGGAGAAAATTAGATAGAGTTGTTGAAATAGAATGGCTTTTTTATGATTCTTATATATTATATATTATGGAATTAATTTGACGTAAACTTAGATTAGCTAGAGGAGCAAAAAGCTGTCACGAAGCTGTTCTTAAGAGTTGAGGGACCTATGAATGTAAGTAGTGGCGAAGCATTAATATGTGTTAATTAAATTACTTGATCAAATATTCGGCAGATTTTTCATTGAATATGTGTTAGTGTTGCATAACAAAATATATTATCATCCCTACTCCCTAGTCAACAATTACTACTAGTGACGATAGTTTAGGTATGACTAAAGCTTAAGAAAAATAGTCATGTTTACAACTAATTCAGGATCAGAAACCTAGCTACTAACGATCACAAACTCTTAATTAATTAAGCTAAGGTTGGTATACAAAAATATTGTAACGTGAATGTTATCTCAAAATGTTTAAAATTTAATCGAAATATAATTGTTGTAGACGCCTATATTTGACCCCAAGCCAGAAGCGGTAAGTTTAGTGATGAAACAAACACGTGTAGACGCCTACATTTGACCTCATGCTAGAAGCGATAAGTTCAGTGATAAAACAAAACATCTACTTGTCAAACGTATTCCTAATCAAGCAACGAACGTTCTAAGATTGATCGACTCTTTGCCTAAACCCATATTTCTATTTATAGTAACTGCTATTTATAGTAGCTTTCATTCTAAGTATCTGCTGAAAATAGTAAACAGTCCAAGATAGATTTACGGGCAGAGTTGCACTACAACTCAACCCCTAAAAGAGATTGAAAAAGGAGAAATTTAGTTGTATTCCAATTAAACTCCTAAAAGAGATAGAAAAGCAATAAATAAAGTTTTAGTTGCATTCCAATTAAACTCCTAAAAAAAATTGAAAAATAGAGTTTTAGTTGAGTAGAACTCGAAATAAGGATGAAAAGTGTAAACAAAGAGAGTTTTAATCCGAAAATAAAACTAGATTAATCTGGATAAAACGCGTGGAAAATAAAAGTGCGCAAGAATTTTCTTGCGCACAAGGCCCAGCACGACAATTTTCTCGCGCCAACTTCCACGCGCAAGATTTATCTCACGCCAATATTTCAGTCCAACTCAAACACAAATTCTAAAGTAGATCTGGCGCACGAAACTGTGCGCGACAAATCTTTCGCTCACAGGTGTAAATTCTCGCGCACATAAGCTTTTCGGCAGTTCTCAAACTGCGAGCGTCTCTATCTTTCAAGGCACTATTTTCCTATAAATAGGACCCTCAACTAGCCGAGTAAACATAATCTCGTACTATACACAAGTTCAGCCTAAGCCTTGCGTACGTTCCGTGTATTCCGTATGTTCCATAGTTCCGTCGTATTAACTCTTGTTAAGCAGAACTCTGCCCGTTCCGTTTAGTCCAGTAATGTTATTACCATTTGTTAGGTTATGATACATATGAACAACATAAATCATGCGGAAAAACCTTAATGCCAGGAATCATATTAATTGCACATAATCATATAATTAGTCTAGGATGCATACACTTTGCAGCGTGCCCTCCCTAGCTGCGCCTGAACCGAACAAGAACAAGTCTTTAGGACTCCAAGTGTCGTCCCTCCGTAGAAAGTTCACAGCACGTACGGATCCGCCTTAAGCTTGACCAACTAGAATCGCCCTTAAGGTACTTAGAATTTTCGGCTAAATAGGGCAAGTGTTTGGCTGATTTTTGCTTGAGAATCTTACCTTTGAATACTTGAATTCTTACCCATAAATTGTGAACCTAGGCACATATTTATAGAGTCATGGAAAGAGATTTAGAATCCTATTAGGATACCAATTAGTTTAATTTAGAATCTCATTAAAACTCTATTAAACAAATTCTATCTATTAGGATTAGGATTTAATCATAGAACGAATTCCATTAGCTTTAGGATTCGTATTGAACACAAGCGTTGCACGAGCACGAGCACGAGCCGCACAGCCCGCAGCCCACGAGCTCGCGCGCGCACCATGGCCTTGCTGGGCCTGGCCTTGCGCTGGGCCTGGCGAGGCTTTGGCAGCGTTGTGTTGGGCGCTTGGCTTGCTGGGCGCGGGCCTGGCTTCGTGTTGCGCCTTCGTCTAGCAGGTCTCGTCCGATGCTAATTCGTACGATGCGCTTCCGATTAATTTCCCGATTCCGGAATTCATTTTCGATACGAACAATATTTAACATTTCCGATTCCGGAATTAATTTCCGTTTCGAACAAATATTTAATATTTCCGTTTGCGGAATTATTTTCCGATTCCAATAATATTTCCGATTCCGACAATATTTCCGTTTCCGGCAATATTTCAGATTCCGGCAATATTTTCATTTCCGATAATATTTTCCGTTACGTACCATATTTCCGTTTCCGGCAACATCTACGACTTGGATAATATTTGTATTTCCGATACGATTCATATTTCCGTTTCCGGCAATATCATCGTTTCCGGAGTATTCATTTGTTTGCCTTTGACGATCTCAGCTCCCACTGAAACCAAGATCCGTCGATTCCGAATATCCATAGATGGAGTATTTAATGCCATTAAATACTTGATCCGTTTACGTACTATTTGTGTGACCCTACGGGTTCAGTCAAGAGTAAGATGTGGATTAATATCGTTAATTCCACTTGGACTGAAGCGGCCTCTAGCTAGGCATTCAGCTCACTTGATCTCACTGAATTATTAACTTGTTAATTAATACTGAACCGCATTTATTAGACTTAACATTAAATGCATACTTGGACCAAGGGCATTATTTCCTTCACCATTGTGCTTTATTCTATTTTTGGATATAAAAATTTATTATCTTACCCCTTCTACCCCCACAACATTTAACATTCCATTCACTTTATCTTACTTTATTCTTTTTATTCTTATACTTTATTCATTTTATTCTTACACTCATCCAACTTTTTACACATATATCTTACTTATCCATATTCTATTATATCCATTCACCTTTTTACATATTTTTCCTATTTTGTTTTAATATTTTAGCAAATATGTTAGTAACTGTAAAAATAATTTGGAACAGAATTAGTAATACCTTTCGTAATCCGATGAGGGAGACGGAACAAGAAAATGGGAACGCTGTTTTCAATCCCCTTTGGACTCGCTCGCTGCTGGGCCCATCCCACAATGGAAATCTGATTAATGGGCCCGTACAAATTTATATCCAATCAAATTTCTTACTTATGTCCTAAGAAAACATGTACTTGTGCAATGTGGAATGTGGAATGTGCTCTAGCTTTTGCTAGTGTTGCTTCGAGAAACATAATGGAACTTATGGAGTTATGGCTGTTATGCTAGACTGCTAGAGCTGTCAAAACAGCTTATCTGGTCGGGTACGGGTCGAATCATCTCGGATCTCAGGTCATGATCAGGTCGGGTTGAATAGGGTCACTTTATTACTCGGGCGCAGGTTGGATTCGGTCGGGTTTTCCATTTCGGGTAGAAGTCGGATTCGAGTCGAGCCATGTTCGGGTCGGGGACAATTTCAAATTTTGGTCTTTATAGTCGTGTTTGTAGCAGTTAATCTAGGGTTTGGGGACAAATAAGGATCGGATAATTTTCGGGTCGGTTAAAATTCAGGCTGCGTTCACTCTCGAACACGAGTTAAGATCGAGTCAATAACTGATTTGGTCATCTCAAAATATTCAGGCGTAAATATTTACTCCACAGGTAGAGTCACTAACAGGTTATGAAAAATCGGGTTAAAGTAATTGTCGGGTTGAGTATAGAATCGAGTTCAGATCATTGTTCGGTCGGGTCAATTCGGTTATCGGTCATCTTTCAGTCGGGTGTCATGTTCGAGTTCGGTTCATACAACATCGAGTTAAAATCAGTTATCTGTTTTTTCGGGTCGGGTACAGGTCGGATTTTCGTTTACCTGTTTTACCAAAAAAATTAGTTCATAATCGTTTACGAGTATAATCGGTTTAGGTCAAATTTTCGGGTCGAAATAATTTTGACAACTCCTACTATGGAAATGATGTTCCTCCTTTTCACTTTACCCTCTTTTCTCTTTATGTTAAATCAAAAGTGATAGTAGTTCGCTTAAATTATAAATCTATCTATAGGATAATTTCTTCTCTAATTGAATTCATATTTAAAATATTATTCTTTTTCTTTCGGTAGCTTTAAAAGGTTTCAATAGTGTCCATGAGTGGACTTATTATTATGGTCTAATGTTATTAGACCATATATGGTATGGGGTTGTATAAAACCGTCTAACTTAAAAGTTTGTATATATATTGATACTAATGAAAGATGACGTTTAAAACATGCACTTCATGACTCCTAGCTCCGAATTATTAAGTTTTAATGTGTGCTTGCGTCAAAATAATTAGTCTTCAGGGTATATTCTATGTGTTGAACTATATCTTAACTCATCCACTAATTAGATTTTTTTTTTTACGGATCAAATAGATTGATATTGCATAAATTTTGAAGTTTTAGTCACTTCAAGAGTTTCCTTCAAATAATAAGATCAATATTTAACTTTCCATTAATTAAATTAATTATATATTTCACTCAATTGTTATCGTCAATCAATAAGCATGCTTTAAAAATCTTTGACACCTCAAACTTAAAATCCAACCCCGACCACTATAAATATAAGGTTTAAAATCTTATAAGGGTCAGGATTGATTATTGATTAACTCGGATGACGTGAAATGGTATTGAGTTTAGGTGAGTATGATATATAAAGCCTGAAAGAGAACTAAAAGCTCGTTGATATGAGATTATGTAGTTAAAAGTTCAACCAAACACACCTTATATTTTGTCTTTTAAGGTCTTGATTGTTTTATTAATCTTAAGGGGGTGTTTGGTATAAAATTTGAAAACGGAGTGGAGTGGAATGAAATAAGGAAGGGGAAAGGTAACAACAACCATTACTGTTATAGACTGTTTGGTTTCCAATTTCGGAATGGAATCACTTAAACTAGTTTTAATTTAACTTACTTTGTACTTGTATTACTCCGTATTTTTATGTTTGGTTTTAATTAACCTGGTAATTTTTCCATTTTAAAAAAGAAAATTATTCATGAAATATACAAATATATGATTAGCACAACCAAAAATGGAAGTGCCAAGAAAAAAAATATTAATGGAAGACAAAAAGTGGAAATCATGACACATAGTAATTAAAGAATGTGAGAACAGGGGACTATCAAATTAGAAAATACAAATTAGAAAATTCAACTCCCTCTGCAAAGTTCAAATTTCAAATTCAAGAATCTTTAACTCCAAATTTCAGAAAATGCTATTGGGATTATAGAAAAACTTAAAACAGATAATGAAGAACAAGTAGACCGAATAAATTGCAGACCAATCTGACTAAGAGAGAATGAAGAGGATAGAGAGAGACAAAGAGGGGGGAAGAGATGAAAGAACCACAGGTATCTGTTACTGGTGGATTATGAGCGGTAATAGATGGGTGGAATAGGTTACACTCAAGAAACGGTATGCGTTACCAAAACCTGTAAACCAAACAATGCCAAATGGAATGGCTTAACTGAATCCGTTTCCAACCCTTTAAGAAAGCAATACCAAACATGCTCTAAGAGTATAGGTTGCTTGAGATTCTAAAGAATTGAATTTGGTAATCCTTAGAGGTATAAAAATGAGACGCTTAATAGAAGAACAAATTCATTAATTGTGAATCTTAATTTTCCTACATGCTAAGCTAAGAATGTACTACCTCCGTTCCTAAATGATCTTTACGGTTACTATTTGCACGGTAATTAAGGAATTTTGGTGAACATGTGATGGTGGGGTAACAAATGGAAAATGAGTGGCTATAAATTGTCCAACAATGTGAGTGGGTGGAAACTAATATTAAAGTATTGTGAGTGGGTAAGTTATGGTGGGCCAAATAAGAGTAAAAATGGAATAAAGTAGGAGTGTAAAGAACTTTCAGGAACGGACTAAAACGGAAAGCGTAAAAAACTTTTAGGAACGGAGGTAGTATCTTGATTTCATAATAACAGTCCCCACCATTACAAATAATGGATTAGGTTTGGATAGCCGATCCACGATCTTCGCGTAATCTTCGATTCATGATAGTCCCCACTAGTCCACTAGTCTACTACTATTTGAAGTCTCTTTCTTGAATGGTGGGTTAGCTTTGGATATGAGACATTTATGAATATTAAATCATTAAATTTATCGGTGTCTACGTGTGAATTTTTTTTCTCCCTCCGAGTGAACCAGAAATGAAAAGAATTTGTTAAGAGAGAGGAATTTAGACTTATGATCTATTGTAGATCTATATCTCGTTGGTTACATGTGAAAAACTACAACATCGTGTAACACCTTTTGATTAGAAAAATATTTCATTGCATTGTCATTGTTTATATGATTTATAAAATTAATAAGGAGTATTTCGTATAATGTAAAATAAAAAAACTAGTCTGAATAAGCATTGATTAGGACGTACAAATTACAAGTTACACAGAGTAAATAAGGTAAGGCGGATTCTAATTAGTGACATATTATACACATGTACGCCCTCGTGACTTCGTCAATCCTTATCATCGGGCCTAAAACTAGATGATTTAAAATTTATATATTCCTTATAATGATTGTCTTAGTTTTTTTATAAACTTCAAGTCTCCGATCCAACCACCCGTTTAGGTACTTACGGATTAATAGCTAGTGTATTTATTGGAAAATTAAAGATAATCTATGTACGTATGAGTTAACTATAAATAACAAATGGGTAAATTCAGCAATTGAGGCTTTACTACAAATCAATAACCGTAAGTGGAGCTTAGCTTAGCTAGCGACTGGGGTAGAAACTATAAAGGCCAAAACAAATTATGAATACTGCATGTTACGTAGCATAATTAGACAACTAATCATTTCTTAACACTTTTCAACGAATTAATAATACTACTGATTAACTATTACGGAGTATGCTATAGTATAATGTGCACATGCTTATTATTTTATCCACATGAAATAATGTCATTGTTAGATTTAATTAAATGGATTAAAACGTGAGAAAAATTTACAAATAGGAAAGATGAATTCGTTCGTTATTACTGTCAGTTTTCAATTTTTAATTTTTTTATTTTGAAAGACATATGATTTAGATTGAATCAAGAAACAAAAAATACTCATATGTATACTAATCATGTTGAATTTGAAAAATGACAATACAAAATAAAAATTATTTTTTTGTAATTTTCATATTTTGATTTTTAGTTTTCTAAAAAAAAAAGAAAACCAAAATAAATAAATTATACCCAACAGCTCTTGGGTCAGAAAGTTGGGTTAAAATATCACGAGGTAATCCAACGTCCAACGGTTTTCAAGAGTATCACGAGCTGCCTGAAAAAACAAGTCAGGACAGTTTTGCCAAAAGAAAACTGTCTTTTTTCGGTTCTCAATTTGATTGGGTCAGATACTCAGATATTGATTGAGTATTTTTTGGCTGGGTGTTTAGAATATGAACGCACCCATTTTATTCAACTACACTGCTATCGATAACGCTAATGTAGTAATGTGCTATAGAGTATAGGCTATATACTACTCGTATACAAGTACTTCGTATACTATATTGTTTCATTTTATTATTATTATTACATAACATAAGTTAAACTAAACAATATTATGGAAAAATAGAAAAGCAAATTAAATTTCGTGAAGCATCATTTGCAAAAACATGAGTCTGACTCACTCGCTGCCGCTCCACCTTATGAACGCTATAGCAGGAAAAATCCTAACCTACGATCTTGATTTCTTCTAAGGTCCATCTAATATGCATTTCCTGAAAAACTTCGTCCAAATGCAATTGCACCAGTTGCTGAGGATCCGTAAGAATATTGAGGGAGCGTTTGGTTGGGGGTCTTCATGATAGGGAAAATGAATGATGGGTTTTGATTATTTTAGGTTTAGCATAGTTTGGTGGAGTACCGTCGTGAATTCGATTCGTTGATAAAGAATTATACAAGATCGAAACAATTATCTTCAAATTGACTTAGATGAATCGGACGGAAATCGTTCTCGCGGCTACAACAAATCGTTAGACCGTCTCTTCGGAGAGGCTGTATATTCCAGCAATATGTGCGAGAGATATCCTGCAGACCACAGTGCAACATCTTCTCAACAATGGTAGTTTTGATGAAGGAATACCTCTTTTTTATTCAATTTGTTATGTATTTATTAATTCCTATTGTAAATGTCGTATGACTTTTTATTAATGAATTAATTTTTTATTTAAAAAAATTATACGGAATACTTAAGTTTCTCATTATTTAGATTCATTTAGTTTCTTCTTTTAAAATTTGTTTGAAAACTTTCTCTCATTTTTAAATACAGGATACTTCAATAGTTCGATACGTACTATATACATTAAAGAAGGGTGAATTTATAACCACAAAATTGTTGTAGTTTAGAACTTTAATTAGATGGTGACATAGTTTAATTGTGAACCAGTAATCTATCTATATATTATACTAAAAGAGAGGAAATCAATGTGATGATGACAAATGTCACTCATTGATTGGCCTCTCTTATAGATATAAAATTAAAAAAATAAAATACTTGGATTCTATAATTATTTTTGTTAACTTTTACCACAAAAAATATTTGATTATCTTTTCCTCAAAATTTAAAAAGATTTCATTCTATACATAGGGAATTTTTTTTAAAAATTATACATAATTTATCTTTTCTATATTTGGTAACAAATATTACCAATATAAGATTATCTTTTTATAAAAATTAATCCATTATACATAGTACGTAGTATGATTTTTTTAAAAAAAATAAGAGTAGTCTACTTATTTGTATTTCGTACTTACATAAATCGAATACAAATAAATTAGAAAATCAATCAAGTATGAATAAGAGTATAAAAAAATTACAATTGTACTCTAGAATATTTTAACAACTATATGCAATAATTATAACCGTCATTGATTGTAATATTTTACACGTAGTATATTTAGCAACTAAATTCGATAATTATCACCTCCATTATATTGATAGTAATATTTTACTACTTTAAAAAGATTATGTAACTTCTTTAAACATGAGCAAAATTTGTGTAATATAATCTATCTACTCCGTACTACTTTACTACGTAATTCCTAAATTTTTTAGATGCAATTATTTGTTTTTTACACTAGCTATATATTCACACATACCTCTACCTTTTCTGTTTTTTTTTTTTTTTTTTTGCGATTATTAATACTTTATGATGAACATAGTCATGTACTCTGTATCATTTTGTTGGATTTGTCTAAATACTTACATAATACTACCATTTTTCTTTATGATGTTTACTAATTGATAATTTAAGATATTAATAGTTGAAGTTATTTATTAACAACCGTGAAAATAAAAGTGGTTTATCCAAAAAAAAGGCGAAGTAGTAAACAAGAAAAATGATGCACGACTACGTAGTCCTCTTTACTTCAAAAAGCTCCTCCAAATATATATTTTAGGCTAACCAATTGACTTATATTTTAGTCAATTTTTAACAAACATATGTATACGAAGTACTATACTAAATGATAAGCAAATTGATGGACCCGCTGACAAATGCCGCTCTGATTTGCCTCTTTTATAATATTGGTAACTAACCTATGATAAAATATTTAATATATACTTTGTATATATTTCACCTAAAATCTTCTAATTACTTATGGTAATAATCGATTATACTAAGAATTACATATTAATTTACTCATGTCAATAAATTTCTTAATTTTAGGTTCTGTTCCGTTCACCTTATTTTCACTTATTTTGAGGAAAAATAAGTTCAGATAAGTTAAGATAAGTTCAGTTAAGTTCATATAAGATAAGTTCAAGAAAAATAAGGGTTGACCAAGTATAATTAGTAACTAAAATAAGTTTTGATAAGTTATAATAAGTTCTAATAAGTTCAGATAAGTTCAAATAAGATAAGTTCCGGAAATATAAGTAAAAATTAGGTACGAACGCACCCTTAATCTATATACTCTGTACTAAGGTAAATCGATGTAGAGATGACAAATGTCGCTCTATGATTTGCCTCTCTTATAACATAAATAATGACTAATTGTAAGTACTATCAAGTTTCGTTTAGAAATTGTGTCATATACTGAGAACACTCACCAATCCTAATTATGTATGTCACTTTTAAAATTTGAGAACACTAACCCAATTCTAATTATGTATGTCACTTTAAAATAATTTTTTCAATATTATAGCTAATACAATCAATTTTGTTACTTCGCAATAAACTTATGTCAATATATTTAAAATTTAATTGTAAGGAAAATTGAATTATTTATCGACCATATGATGTCAGATTGTCGATCAGTGGGGCGGGTTTTTTGGGAAATCCCCTTGTGCATCCTCCCCAAGTGGGTGGCGATGGAAGAAAGTTTATTGGGTGTTGGGGTTAAAAAATGTATTCGTCGCGAGTGACGGGGAGATGATGGATTTTAGATTGGACCCGGCCGAGCCGCTAATCCTTCATCTGATTAATTATGAATATGTAAACAAAAGTACTATTAACTTACATATTATAATGTTTTGTTTATTTATATACTCAATAACTCTAATAAGACAAACGAATTTTCAGAGGCTCTTGAATAGAGTTTTAAAATTTAAAACTCTCTTACAAAAGAAAAAAAAGTCGAGTTTAGGGGCGTGGGTGTGGATACACGGGAACGAAGGTGATGAAGAGGGGATGAATTTTACTTTATATCTTTTGAGACGGGGGTTGGAGGGGGGGGGGGGGTATCGTTCCTATCGTAGATGGAGGGGATGAAGATGAGAATTGTAGGCGGGTGCGGGTGTGCAGGCCCTACTCCGCCTCAAAGTCATCTCTAACTCAATAAATTAAATGGTATAGATAGGTGATAAGTGATCGGGTAATGAGGTTGACGGGGCGACTGTGCGAGTATTAAGTTGGTATTACTATCGAAGTGAAGGCGGGTGAGATAAATTTATGTTTGACACAAGTGGTGAATGAGAATGAAAATAATTTTATCTATATACCCTTATTTGTTTTAATAAGTAAGACACCGTATAAACAATAACAAATTTATCCATCATTAATTATTTTTTATTTGGAGAATATTTATAAACTCTATTTTGATGATAATTGTCTACCAGATTTCATATAAATTTTGTATTTTCTATTAAACCGTGCATCGCACGGGTACCATACTAGTTAGTGTTGAAACAATTGAATGTCATGGAGTGCAAAAATGATAAAGGTCTCAATTTGCATGACATTGCATGCTTATGTGTCATGAACCTAATTGGAAACTAAAATATTTAACTTATACTTCCTCCGTTTTTTAATACTCGCAACGTTTGTTAGTTTCACGCATGTCAATGCACAACTTTGATCATTTATATCTTAAATTCTCTTTGTGCAAAAATTATAAAAAGTTAATATTTTGAAAATACACATTGAGACGAATCTAACAAGATCCCACATGACTATGTTTTACTCCCCCCGTCCCAAAATTATCTTCCTGCTTTCCTAAACGAGCGTCCCAAAATTATCTTCCTGTTTCTAATTTTGGCTAATAAGGTCTCCACTTTCTCATGTACTATATTAATTAAAATCCTCACCCATGTACTATATTCCACTTTTTCCATGTACTATATTCTCTTTCACATGTACTTTACTCCACTTTTTCATACAACTCAATCATTATTTGTACTTTATTCCACTTTTTCATGTACTATATTCCAATTTTCTTAAAATCCGTGTTTTTGGTCAAACAGGAAGATAATTATGGGACGGAGGGAGTATCTTATATAAAAAGCACTAAGAATAGTCAAAGTAGATTATATGAATAGTGGCAAAAGTCCAAACGTTGCAAGTATTAAAAGACGGAGGAAGTATAACATATCATATATGTTACATAAAAGGTAAGAACATCTTAATATTCTATTTTTTTTTATAGATATAATAGATATATGTTTCTTTCTTTACATCGACTTCTTATATTTACGTTTTTTCATAGTAAAAATGTTGCATTGATAGTAAAAATATTTTGATGACGCGTGGCCTAAGTGGCACTTATACGTAACACTTAGAATCCGACACGTAGGATTGCGACAACTAAATATTGTCGCAACTTGTGACCTTTATCATCACCACATGGAGTTATACATGGTGTGGTAGCTCTGTCTTGCCAATTAGGGATACATGTGACTATATGCCCATTACACAGAGTAGCATGTCTATTCACCAAAAGCGGTGAGAACTCCTCGTAGTAGAACCCACAAAAGAAAAGTAATGTGTCGTATCGTATCGTATTTGCAAAAATTTATGGTTGATGTTTAAAGTATGAATGCATGCACCCCATTTTATTCAACGACAATTCCATAATACTAATGTGTTGTAGACTTGTAGTACTGTTCTTGCTGCAAAATGTTTTATCATTCACGAGTGATGACTGATGACTGATGACTGATGAGTATGAGTTCTGCATTCCGTATATGCTTTTGTAATTTTGTTGCATTATTGTTGTTCATCGTCTTGTTATGTTAAATCGATCTGTTTATGTGTTTAGTATTTTTCTTTTTTTTTTAGGAAATTATGTGTTTCGTATTTTATGGAGCCTTTGTAAAAACTTAAAACAAAAGATCGAAAAATAAATGTTATAAGAGTACGAAATATAGCCGTCGGTAGATTGTAACATAATTTATTTTTTTAAATTATTGGTAAAGCTAATCATTCCCCCCTCCCTCCTTGCATTTTCCCCCCTTATAAATTCATCTTTATTAAATAGTTTATTTAATTACATTCTTATTTTTAGTAGCTCACATTTCTACTCCAATTGAATAATTTGTACTCTCTCTGGTTTTTTTTTTCTTTACATTTAGTCTTTTACAGGTTTATTAACAACTAATTAAATTAATGTGCATTGAGATTCCTCTATTTTTTACTTAAACAAGAAAATTTACGTTTATTTATATTGTTTTCACTCTTATCAAAATTTTAATATTATACTTAATGTCCCAATAAAAAAATGTGAGAGATTAAAATGATCCAATGAATTTAATTGGTTAAAATAATCATTTGTCAAAAATTTTAATAGAATATTAAAGCATTTGTATGGTAATATAAAATGAAATGTAAAAAACATTTTGAGACACCCAGAAAAAACGTAAATAACAAAAAGAAACAAAAGGAATATTTACCAAACCCATCATCTACCATTATTCAACATTTTTATTTCTCATTCTTTCTCTCTTTTTACGTGTGCAAAGAAAATCTAAACCAAATTTTTTAAATAAGAGGGAACTCGTACATCGCACAAGTTAAAAACTAGTATAATTAATTCGATACAACTAATTATGTATTTATGTTGCCACAAAACATCATGATCATTAGTCGTAGAACAAAATAGTTTATTCGGGTTACTAGATGTAGGACGCTTGGCCTTTCTTTTGTTTAGTTTATTCGGGTTTTGTTCTCTGTAGCTATTGTAAAAAAAAAAAAAAAAAAATACTCCCTCCGTCCCGGAATATTCGACCCGGTTTGACCGGCACAGAGTTTAAGAGACTTGAATTGACTTATTTAATTTAATAGGTAGTAGTTGATAGTGGGGTATTATTTTAATGTAGTTAGTGGGAGGTGAGTTAAGAGGTGGGGTTGGGGGAGAGTAGGGGTTGAATTTTTAATTATTTTTTGTATGGAATAGGGGTAGGTGGGTTAATAGGGGTGGAGTGAGAAATAATATAATATTGTTAGAATATTTCCATTTTTAGAAATAGGTCAAGTATTAAGGGACGGCCCGATAAGGAAAACAGGTCAAGTATTCCGGAACGGAGGAAGTAGTGATAACCCTGCAGCCCTACACATAAAATTATACTTCGTATGTAGTAGAAGACCACTTTTGCCCCTTTAGTTAGCCCTACACACTTTTGGAAATACCCAGAAACAAATTATTTTGATAAAAGCTCACAAATAAATAAATGTAGCTTGAATTACAAAGTTATTGTTGCCTATACTAATACTTTGTTCCTTTGTGTTCGATGACATTTCGATAATTTCATTTGAAAATATAAAGAAAAGGGAAAATATCAAGATATAAACTAAAAGAATTACTTCGTACTTTGCATCGTCAATTGTTTTTTAGTATACTGAGATTGTAAGTGGACTAAATTTTGCTCATCAAAATATTGCTAATAACAATAAAAAATAATATTTGCCAACAAAAGTAATACTGTATACGGAGTAATAATGAGAAAAACAATAATGCGCATTCCCTCCGTGCATAAAAGATTGACTTATATATCATAAATAGATGTCCCTATTTGTATTCTCACATTTTAAGGAGTATTTGGTTTATGATTTCACATATCTATTCTCATACTACCTCCCTCCGTATTTTAAACAGAGATACACTTTGATCGGCACATAGTTTTAGAAGAGTGAGTTGGATTCGTTAAAATAAAATGAAAATGGGTAGTGAGTAATTATTTATTATAGTAAAAAGATGATGTGAGTAAGTGTGGGGACTATAAAAAAGAGAGAAATATTAATATTCCCTTCGTCCCTTAATACTCGCACCGCTTTCCTTTCCGGGTCGTCCCTTGACAAAACTTGAAACAAGAACAATTGATCAGCAGTTTGAGAGCAAAAGAATGCAGAGAGTGTTTGGGAGCTTTTGTATATTCGAATGAATGAATAACAGAATTACAGTGAGGAGTGCTTATATACAAGCTAAAATTCTAGAAGCATTTATAAGTTGTTATAACTAACTGATCATGATGTCAGCAAAATAACAGAAAGTGCACCTAGGGTGCTGACTGTATGCTGACAGTGCAGACTAATCAAGCTTGCAATGCTTCAAGCTGAGATGTTGAAATGCTGATGTTGTATGCCTTGTTTCAGCTTCATAAATAGATCAAGTAGCAAGTATATCATATAATGTTAACATCCCCCCTCAAGATGGAGGCTCACAAGCTCCAATCTTGGACAAGAGAGTCTGGAACTGTACAGATGAGAGAGGTTTGGTAAAAATATCAGCCAATTGTTGCTGTGTAGGTAGATAAGTGAGGTGCAACAATCCCTCTAGGACTTTATCTCTTGTAAAGTGGCAGTCTATCTCAATGTGTTTTGTTCTCTCATGGAACACTGGATTTTTAGCAATGTGTAAGGCTGATTGGTTATCACAGTGCAAGTGTGATTGGCTTGAGATCATAAACACCCAAATCTTCCAATAAATTAACTATCCAAGTCACCTCAGAAGCAGCAGCTGCCATTGCCCTATATTCTGCTTCTGCTGAAGATTTAGAAACTGTTCCTTGCTTTTTAGACTTCCAAGACACTGGTGAACCACCAAGTAAAAGAATGTATCCAGTGGTGGATCTTCTAGAATCTGGACAAGAAGCCCAATCTGAATCTGAGAAAGCCTGTAAGCTGATATTGTTTGAACTTTTTAACAAAATCCCTTGACCTTCTGTGTGTGCCAGATACTTCGAAGTGTGGTGCAAAGCTGCTACATGTGGCATTCTAGGGCATTGCAGAAACTGACTCAGTGTTTGTACTGCATATGAGAGATCAGGTCTTGTGTGTGTTAAGAAATTCAACTTTCCAACTAGTGATCTGTACTTTTCTGTGTCAGAATAAAGTTCACCTTCTGTGTTACTGAGCTTGACATTTACTGGTAAAGGTGTAACTGTTCTCTTGGATACATCCAAACCACAGCACTCAATGAGTTCTTTGGTAAATTTCTTTTGGCTAAGAATTATTCCATCAGAAGTGTATCCTACTTCCATGCCAAGGAAATAGTTAAGAGTTCCTAAATCTTTGATGCTGAACTCCTGGTGTAAATAAGCCTTCAAAGAGTGTAGCTTATCTGAATCAGTCCCTGTCAAGATTATGTCATCAACATAGACTGCTGCAATATTGATATGCCCATCTTGCTTGTTAATAAACAAGCTGTAATCATGTTTAGACTGCATAAACCCTTGTTTTTCTAAAGCAGTTAATAGCTTCTCATGCCACTGTCTTGAAGCTTGCTTCAACCCATATATAGACTTGATCAATCTACACACTTTGTTGGTTGGATTGTCAATTCCTTCTGGTACTTGCATGTACACTTCCTCCTTCAAATCACCATGTAAAAAAGCATTGTTGACATCTAATTGAAAAAGGGGCCATTTCCTGCTTGCTGCAACTGCAAGAAGACATCTAATGGTGCTCATTTTCACCACTGGACTGAAAGTCTCCTCATAATCAATCCCATATTTTTGATTGTATCCTTTGGCCACTAATCTAGCTTTGCACCTTTCTAAAGCCCCAGTGGATTTCAGCTTCACTTTGAATACCCATTTACAACCAATAGCTCTTTTCCCACTACTACAAAAATGTCCAAAGAGATCCCTAAAAACAGACCCTTTTGAATACATAACGGGTCTCTTTAGTTAAAAAGACCTCATATTATCAATAACGGGTCTCTTCTATTAACCCGGAAAATAAAAGATACACAACACACCCATTTTCACAGATACGGAGTCTCTTATATAAGCGGGGTCCACGGAGTGTAAAAAAGAAGAGAGCCGTTAACTACCATGAGGGATCTGTTTAATTTAATTCATACGGAAAATAGTCATTGTTTAATTTAATTAACGCCCAATTTTCTTTTCCCCTTCCTTCTACCAGCGAAAACCCAACCCTACTCCCCCATTTCAGATCTAATCGAATTTGTAGCAAAATCGCATCCCAAACTTTTCACTCCTTTGTTCTCAATCAAAACTCCAATTTATCTTCCTCAATCACTCCCCAATATCACCAATTTCTGCAGCTCACTAGAGTTGAATGAAAAACCCTAATTTTCAAAATCAAATTTCAATTTTTAAGCAACAATGCAAATTCGGTCATTGAAATCCATACAATTCATGGAGGTTTGTACGCAGATTCCAGTCGATGAGCTCAATCAACAGATCGAGCAGACAAGGGATGAATCGCAAGGTCGAAGTGAAGTTGAAGAATTTTCGAATATTTTTCACGATTTCCAGGAGAATTAGGGTTATTTATTCGATTCATTACATCTGGGATGTTACCTGAAATTGATTGAATTTATTCTTGTTTCGATTGATACTAATGCTGAGTTGACCACTAGATCTGAGAGGAAGGAGGCGGCTAAGAATACTCTCTCTGCCTACCAAGCTGTTCTGGTAATTTTAATTTGTTTCGCAAGTTAATACAAGAAAGTTATTCAGATGCGTGTTTTTGGTGATTTTGTTGGTTTTAGATCATCGGGATTTATCGTTTTCTTTTTTAGATTCCAACAACATTGTGATAATAGTGAATTATAATTATTAATGTTCGGGTATCTAATTATAGTTTTGCATTATGTTCGTATAATTTGTGATTTTCATGACAATTTGTTAGTTTTGCTGAAGTTTTTATTGGTATGAGAAAAGGTTTAGGAAGGTAATCAAATTTGTTGATATAAAAGTGATTGGAATCTTTTGGGTTTGTTTTCATCTTTGTTTGGACATTTTTTGGGTTTGTTTGTTCATCTTTGCTTGAGCTTTGGGTTACAATTATTATTTATTTAATTGCTTGTAGGTTTTTTCCCTAAGGTAATATGTTAGTGGAAAGATTTTTGATATTGAGTAAAATCGATATGGTTCATGTACATGAAACCCTTATCCATTTTGGGAATAAGGCCTTGGTTTTGTTGTGGTAAAAGAAAAAACACTAATAAAGGCTTCATTGAATGATAAACTTGCTTTCTGCTTGCAACTAGCACGTTTGGTGGAGATGTATAGATACTATCTATTTGAATGGGACTTAGAATGGTAAAATAGACAAGACTATAATACTATATTAACTGGGCAACTCATGTGGCTGTTGGGATTGGTGATGGTGTCCCTGGGTATTGTGCAAAACAAACTAATGCACCTGCATTCATTGTAAGTTCATTAGCCTCCGCATAATCTTTTGCTGCTGTTTGTCTGAGCTTTCAGACTTAATCAGGTTGTTGCAAGCACAGAAAACCAATCCTGACTCCCCCCTTAGATCTACTCATTCCAAAATTCTCACTTCTTTGTTCACAATCAAAACCCAGATTTATGTTCGTCAATCAATCTATAAATCCCTAATTCACTCATTTCTGCACCTCACCGGAATTTATCTTCTTCAATTGATCCAATAATGTGAATTTTGTCATCTCTGCTCTCTTCCCTTATTTCGCCGCCGCTGTTTGGGGTTCTGGTGGTTGTTGACGATATCGTTGCTAGTTATGAACTGGTAATCTCTCTACTAATTTATTGCATTAATAAATTGAATTGAATTAAACCCTCAATTTATAAAACCCTAACTTTTTCTTCTAGATTTCTTACTCATTTCCGGCAAGAATTGCGTACCGTCAGCCCTGCTGGCGCTTCGCCATCGGCGAAGGCTGCTAATTGTCAAACCATTGGTGTCGAGGTTGGTGTTATTGTGGTCTCTTCTTCACTCATTTCACTCCTCTTCTTCACTCATTTCACTCCGCTGCTTCATCTTTCCTATGGCAGACTCGTCGAAGTCACTCTGTAGCCTCGCCGGAGCTGCTGTTGTTGCGGTTCTGTTGGTGTTGTCAGATCTAACTTAACACAAGAGTGGATGAATCTAAAGCTTAAAGGGAAGTTGAAGGAACTTTCGGTAACGAATATGTAAAGCTCATTTTCCCTCTCTCCATTTTCAATTTTTATTGGCTCATTTGGTATTCCTTTTAATTGAATGTTTGAGAATTTGCAAAGTTTTTTCTTTGAAAAATGACCCTGCAAAAATCTTACCTCTGGACAGATTTTTTCTACAATTTAAGTATGTTTTGCTCCATCTTTTAGTGCTTTAATAAGTTTGAATGTTGTATTTTTCTTTTAATTGATATTTCCGAATAATTTATGCATTGATAATATCTATCATGTCCTCTAGTTCTCTATCCAGGGACAGGCTTGTATTTGCTACCAAGCTATTTTATTTCAATTGTTTTGAACAATGTGATTTTCTTAGTTGCCAGGTTATAGCAGTTTTGTTTACACCAAGCCACTTTAATATGATTCTCATTTTCCTTATGGTACAAGCTACAAATCTGGTCGTGAATGATATTATAGATGTTCTGTAGAAGGTGTTTGATTATCTGAATTGATATATGCTTGTGTTTATATTGTGACTCTTGACATATTAAGTTGCCAAGGCGCAAGTGATGGCTTATCTTAATTAATTAACAAGACTGGTCGTCTGCAACGATCAACTCTAGCTTGTGATTCTCTTCTATAACTCTTTAAGATATTTTATTTTTTCTTTTGAAAAATATGTACCTCATTTTCTCTATCATTTGTTTTCAGGTGATTCTTGTCACTTGTCATTTGCCTAGGCTTTTGTTTGTGGATTAGTGTTCATTTCACTATTAAGTTTGGGTGACTTGTTTAGGAGTCTGTAAATTCTTTTTAGGCCTAAGAGCGGTAATGTATTACATAATAATATTTCAGAACATTGTGTGAGACAGATGTTTTGTTCATTCTTATACCTACCTAAATCATTGGTGTTTGTAAACCGATGATTCTTGTAAGAAGGAATATAGAGATATTTGTTAACTTCCTCGGTCTGTTTCGGCATTAGTGTGATCATGTCCGTATGTCTTGTGTTCTGTTTTATCGTTATATACTAATTCCTCTACATTTGTCTACCTTTCACATTCAGGGATCAGAAGCATCGCTCGTGATTTTCCCGGCCTTGAAATGATTAGCATATCGATGAAGATGCAAGGTTTAAATGAGGAGATATAGAGTAATATATATTTCTTGTACTTACAACTTTCAGATATATATATGTACATGTTTGGGTTTTTATTCATGATAGACCATGAAGTATTTTGTAAGATTTTGGTCGAATATGAATTTTTGGTGTTGTATTAAAGTTGGTTTTTTAATTTAAGTTTAAGCAATAATAGTGCTGCTGTTTCAAAATAATATTATTTATTTTTTTTAATAAAAAATTGGCAAAGAGACCCAATATCTAAGATGATGGGTCTTTTTTTTATATTAAAAAATGAAAAAGAGACCCGTTATCTTACATATGGGGTCTAAGTTTGTTTGATAAAATAATATTAAAAAATATCAAAGAGACCCCCTGTGTTAGATATGGGGTCTGAATTTTTCCACAGACAAACCCCATATCTCTAATAAGGGGTCTCTTCCCTAGCTAAATTATTTGTCTTACTGTTAACATAAGAGACCCCTTTTCTTAAATATTGGGTCTCTTGTTTTTAACAAACAGACCCCCTCTAGATGAGGGGGTCTCTTTTAAAAAGAGACCCCCCCATCTAGAGACCCCCTCTAAGAGGATCTCTTAGGCCATTTTGGACGGGTCTCTTTGCCCACTTTTGTAGTAGTGTCCCTTTAGGTAGTTCCACCAACTCCCAGGTGTAGTTTCTGTCTAAAGCATCCAGTTCTTTTGTCATTGCCTCAACCCATAAGGGGTGTTTAGCAGCTTCAGTATAAGATGAAGGTTCCTTGATGTCACAAACATGAGTAAGGAAAGCTTGAAATTCCTCTGGAAAAGTAACATATGAAACCAGATTGCACCAGTGTTGAGCAACTGGTATTGTGTCTGGATTTGAGGCAGTAAAACATTCATAAGCATCCAAATATGCAGGTGGTTTGTGTGATCTTGCAGATTGTCTGATGATGGGATAAGGAAGTGGTTCAGAAGTGGAACTAGAAGTAGATTGAGATGTTTCTGTACTATGTACAGAAGGAGTAGAAGATTGAGTGGATGAATTTGTTGGAGAAGAAGAAGAAGAAGTTTCTGTACTATGTACAGAAGGAGAAGCAGATGTGGATGGTGATGGTGATGGAGTGAAGGGTTCAGGTGACACATTAGCTTGTGGTGTTATGGAATGAGGAGGAAAAATGGTAGTGGGTGAAGAAAAATCTGGTGGATCAAAAACTGTAGGGGATAAAAAAGTAGGAAGATAGATGGCATTGGTGTAAGGAGAGATATTTGTGGATTTGTGTTTGTGATAAAGGTGAAATGGAAAGTGTTTTTCATGAAAATGTATGTCTCTTGATACAAAGAATCTGTTTGTATCTATTTCCAGAACTTTATATCCCTTCTGTGTTGTTGAGTAACCCATGAACACACAGGGAGTGGCCCTTGGGTTCAATTTTGTTCTCCCTACTTTGGTTGTGGACACATAACAAAGACAACCAAAAGTCCTCAAGTGTGAGAGATTTGGAGTCTGGTCAAACAACCTATAGTAAGGAGATTCAAGCTTCAAGGATTGCAAAGGCATCCTGTTGATCAAATAAGCAGCACAAAGTATACATTCCCCCCAAAATCTCTCTGGTACTTTGGACTGTATGTATAAGGCTCTTGCTGTTTCTAACAAGTGTTTATGCTTCCTTTCTACAACACCATTCTGTTGGGGTGTATGGCTACAACTGGTTTGGATTAGAATGCCCAACTTCAGATATAATTTCTTCATATCCCCTTCACAAAGTTCCTTGGCATTATCTGATCTAATACATTTAACCTTCACTCTAAATTGTGTTTCAACCATATTCAAGAAATTATCCATAACAGAAACACAATCAATTTTGTTTTTCAGAAAATGGATCCAAGTAAATCTGGTATAATCATCAACAATAGTCAAAAACTGAGTACAACCAGAAGGTGTTTTTACAGCATGAGGACCCCAAACATCTATGTGTACAAGATCAAATGGCTTAGTTGACTTAATACTACTGTGAGGAAAATTCAACCTAGTTTGCTTTGCAGCAGGACACACTTGGCAAATGGTGTCTTGTAAACAAGCAGACACATCACAACTAGGATTTATTAGTTTCAGTCTATTAAAAGGTAAGTGTCCAAGTCTTAAATGCCACAATTTAGCATTATCTACTGTGGATGAACAAGCCACATTACAGATGTGTGTTTGGACAGGGGTGACTTTTCCAGATTCTTGTTCTCCCAACTTGTATAGACCTGATTTCATATCACCAAGAGGAATCAGCCTCCCTTGCTGGCAGCAAACAAAGCACTTATCATGAGTGAAATGAATCTCACATTGCAAATCTTGACACAACTTATGTACAGATATCAGATTATACTTAAAATCTGGAACATGTAAGACATTGTTCAAAATTATACCATCATTCAGTGTTACTGAACCTATGTGTTTCACTGCAATGTTGCTCCCATCAGGTATAGTAATGTAAGTATTCTGATTGTCAACAGGCTTATAACATGAAAATTGGGACAAATCATGACAATAATGGTCTGAAGCTCCACTATCTAACAGCCATTTAGATTTAGTGTGAGAGAGTAAACAGACATTACCTGCCATCATAGCCAGGTTAGGATTGGTATTAGCATTCTGTTGTTGTTGTTTAGACAACATATCCATAAGCTGCTGATATTGCTCCACTGTGATAGTTGGAGATGCTTCAGTTTGTGGCAACTCTGGCACACTGTTATTAGAATTGTCACCAAATGAAACTGCTGCAACCTTATTGTCTCTTGCAGTCTTGTAGACAGGTGGATAACCATGAATCTTGAAGCATCTCTCCACACTGTGTCCCTGTGTTTGACAATGTGTGCAGTAGTAGTTGGATCCTGGTTTACTAAATCTATTGGTTCCTCCAGATTTCTGAGAACCAGATTGATAACCTGTCTGAAAACCAGTTTTGTAAGTTTTGTTGCTAGAGTTCCAATGATCTCCAGTAAACCTCCTTTTCTCAGCTGCAAAAGCCAGTGTTTCAACTTGATTACTAGCTTGAGAAACCTCCTTGTGCCTCTCTTCTTGAGCAAATAACCTGTAAGCTTCAGATACCTTGGGCAAAGTTGGAACCATCAGTACATTTCCTCTAATAGTAGAAAAATGATCATTGAGTTTCATCATAAACTGCATCACCATTCTCTCTTGTTGCCTCTGAAAAATTTTCTTTGTCACATTACAGGTACAATTATTGCAAGTACAGTATGGTAAAGGATTTGCTTCCTCAATTGCATCCCACACATATTTGATTTCAGTGAAGAACTCAGCTACAGATTTATCTCCTTGGCTTATTTCAGCCAATTTTTGCTCAAGAGAATAAATCTGTGCTAGTGATGCAAAACCAAATCTGTCTTCCAAATCAGTCCAAATATCTCTTGCAGACTTCATGAACATAACACTTTTGGCTATAGTCTCATTCAAATTCCCTAAAATCAGTGAGCACACTAGATCATTACATCTTTCCCAGGCCTTGTGTTCAGCTGTGCCAAAATCAGGTTTGATAAAACTACCATCAACAAAACCAATTTTGTTCTTAGCAGACAATGCAAGTAGCATTGATCTCTTCCAGCTAGTGAAACCTTCCTCACCATTGAATTTGAAAGAAATTAATTGTACTGAGTTTGCATCAGAAGGATGTATATAGTATATGCTTGCTGGATCTTGATTTGGAGGTAAAACATTGTTTCTCAGTGAATTGTCAGTGTTGTGATCACCAGCAGCCATTATCAAAACTTGAACAGGTTTTGAAATCAAGAAACAGATTCAGCAAAGAAGGAGATAGAATCAGAACGATCGAAACTCAAAAGAACAAGTACACAGAATGATTTAGAGCAAAACAATTTTGCGGAATTTCAGAAACAATTGAGCTAAGGATCTTTAATCCTGCTCTGATACCATGACAAAACTTGAAACAAGAACAATTGATCAGCAGTTTGAGAGCAAAAGAATGCAGAGAGTGTTTGGGAGCTTTTGTATATTCGAATGAATGAATAACAGAATTACAGTGAGGAGTGCTTATATACAAGCTAGAATTCTAGAAGCATCTATAAGTTGTTATAACTAACTGATCATGATGTCAGCAAAATAACAGAAAGTGCACCTAGGGTGCTGACTGTATGCTGACAGTGCAGACTAATCAAGCTTGCAATGCTTCAAGCTGAGATGTTGAAATGCTGATGTTGTATGCCTTGTTTCAGCTTCATAAATAGAACAAGTAGCAAGTATATCATATAATGTTAACATCCCTTAGTACTTGCACCGCTTCTATAAATGAATTTTTTTTTAACCAATATTGTATCATTTCTCACACTTACCTACTAACTCATCCCCTACAAAAAAAATCATTTAAAAATTCACACTCCCATTACCATTTACTCCTTACACATTTCTCACTAACTATATTAAAAAAAATACATCACTATCAACTAAGTCAATTCAAACGTCTAAACTCCGCACCGGTTTGACCGGCGCGAGTATTAAAGGACGGAGAGAGTATAATGGAAGAAAAGACCAAAACATGTCAAAAAGAAAAGTGTATCTCTTTTAATAATACGTTTGTTTAAAAAAAGTGTATTTTTTTTTTAAAATACAGATGAAATATTATTTAATCTAATTAAAAAGTAAATGTAAATACCCAATTACTTTTAGAGTTTTAGATATACCTAATCCTTAATAAAAAAAAATACGAAGTATATAAAACCATTTAAGATACTTTTTTCAGAAAGAGAAGACAGTATTACTAGTACTAAATAAAAATATTACTCCGTATTTAAAACTGTGAGGGGAAATGCAAATAAAACAAACATTCCCATGTTCCTCGATACAAAAAAGGCGAACCCACGATAAAATGGATAAGTGGGTATCAAAAATGTGAATTTAAAGCTGGGCGCCTTGATCAAAGATTAAATTGTGGGCCCAAAAATATGGTGTCAGTGGGTAAATCTGTATTCTGTAAGCACAACTCATTCAGGAAGGAATTTGCCAAAAAGCTAATCGGACCCACACCCTCTCCCCACCGTTAAGTTGTTAACTTTATGCGCTTTGTCTGCCGTGACAGTTACACCTACTTTTCCCATTTTACCCTTTTTTGGACATCAACAACGGTTTGGTTTTCTGGTTCTCCCCATTTTCTACCAATCTCTGCCCTGCACCTCAGTCCTAACCACCATATATGATAAGTTGATAACGACGATTTTCATATCATATGGACGTCAACTAATTTAGTTGGTAAATTTTTAAGGGGTGATATCCAAGATCTAAGATCAAATCACGTTTAATTTTTTTTGTTATCTTGTTCTATTTTGGATCTCTTTATACCAAGAAAATATATACGGTAAATATCATAGATTTAGGCTCTGTTTGGCGATACTAGCTGAAATTGAGCTGAAACTGATAAGGCAACTGAAATTAATAAGGTAGTTACTTATATTGTCTGTTTGGTAGAAGTAGTTTCGTAAGTACCTGGAATTTTTAGTAGTTTAATTGACATTCTATATATTTTGACATTTATAATTATTGATTTTGACTAGTGTTATGTACGTAGGCAACAAGAGGATCACAAAGTTGTTATTATTTATACAATCAACACTTTTAACTTACTTCCTTTTGTCCAAAATACAATATATAGAGTAGTATACTCTTTGGGGGTGTTTGGTATAAAATTTGGAAACGGAGTGGAGTGGAATGAAATAAGGAAGGGGAAAGGTAACAACAACCATTACTGTTATAGACTGTTTGGTTTCCAATTTCGGAATGGAATCACTTAAACTAGTTTTAATTTAACTTACTTTGTACTTGTATTACTCGTATTTTTATGTTTGGTTTTAATTAACCTGGTAATTTTTCCATTTTAAAAAAGAAAATTATTCATGAAATATACAAATATATGATTAGCACAACCGAAAATGGAAGTGCCAAGAAAAAAAATATTAATGGAAGACAAAAAGTGGAAATCATGACACATAGTAATTAAAGAATGTGAGAACAGGGGACTATCAAATTAGAAAATACAAATTAGAAAATTCAACTCCCTCTGCAAAGTTCCAATTTCAAATTCAAGAATCTTTAACTCCAAATTTCAGAAAATGCTATTGGGATTATAGAAAAACTTAAAACAGATAATGAAGAATAAGTAGACCGAATAAATTGCAGACCAATCTGACTAAGAGAGAATGAAGAGGATAGAGAGAGACAAAGAGGGGGGAAGAGATGAAAGAACCACAGGTATCTGTTACTGGTGGATTATGAGCGGTAATAGATGGGTGGAATAGGTTACACCCAAGAAACGGTATGCGTTACCAAAACCTGTAAACCAAACAATGCCAAATGGAATGGCTTAACTGAATCCGTTTCCAACCCTTTAAGAAAGCAATACCAAACATGCTCTTTATGATTATCAGAGGGATATGAATTTAGATATCATAAATACTTCATATTACCTTGTCAAATTATTTATGTCAGTTACAAACCTTCCGGAAGCCACCAGTGTCACGACAAACAAATCAAATATCCATTGCCTCTTACTCAATTTCCACCAACAAACAAATCAAATATACCAAGAATCCAAAAGCTGTAAATTAAACACGTACTTTAACCTCTAAAGCTTGCCTAATTGCAGGGAGTACTCAATTTTCTTAAGGTTCTTGCGTCAATGTTCGACAATGGTTGCCTAATTGCAGGGAGTAATCAAATAATTGCAAAAATTTCCGTGGTTGTAATCAACAATGGTTTGTTCTTTTAGTTGCAGAGTCTGCCGAGATTTTTTACCCAAAGAAATACAAAGTATAACCTTTTATTAGGGGTTTATCAATTATTTAGGATTTTATTATCAATTTTTTTTATAAAGAAAATAATAATTTCAGGAGCTTAAACTCAAACGTTAATCAGATTAACGTTTCAATATCAGTCACTTTTTCCACCTTTTATTTTATTTCAGCTATCTGCCAAACACTCATAATTGTTTAAGGTGACTTATTATATTAGCACCTAATGATTTAAGGTGACTGAAATAGCTTACCAAACAGACCCTTAGGTTATGCTTGGTTCAATTGAATTTAACTTATCTAAAAAGTATTTTGCTAAAAAAAAACACGTTATGTGTTAAATTGCAAAAAAAAAAAAATCTAAACTGAGCTTATCTTAATTTATTTTGATGAAATAATTCAAAATAGGTTAAAATAAATTTAACAATCAGATCCTTACTCTTTAATATTGGTTCCATAAAAATAATTGTATGTGAGGTACTCCCTCCGTTTCTTTTTGTTCTTTACGTTTTTCTTTTTGGGTGTCTCAAAATATTCTTTACATTTTTAAAAAAAATTATCACATAAATGCTTTAATATTTTATCAAAATTTGTGTCAAATGATTATTTTAGCCAATTAAATTCATTGGGTCATTTAATCTCTCACACTTTTCTATTTGGACATTAAATTTTTCTCATTTTTTCAATATCAGAATTTTGATAAGAGTAAAAATATTATAAATAAACGTAATTTTCCTTATTTAAATAAAAAAAATAGAGGAATCTCAATACACATTAATTAGTCGTTAATAAATGTGCAAAAGGCCAAACATAAAGAACAAAAAGAAACGGAGTAAGTAATTCGTATATAATTTTTTTTTTTAATCATATTTCACTTGATAACATGTATTTATTGATTTGTTAGCAAAAAAAAAAAGTCGATGTTTAAAAAGATATTACAAAAATCAAATTGTTTGTGATTATTAAAAAACAAAGAGACTTCTAAAAAGCCTCAAGATACTTCATATTGGAAGTCTACCTCGTGCTGGAAGTCTTGGAAAAAAGTCCAACAAGGATTTGTATGACCTCTCTAGATTGCAAGGAATAGATAGACTTACATAGTTACATGTGATGGTCAATGTTGGTATAACATCTCACGCGTTGGAAAAGGGCAAGGGAGAATTATCAAAATTTTGAATCAATAAAAAAATGGAGTATAATGTTGATAGGATACTTCATCTATTATCATTTGCTCTTAGTGCATGTTTGATGTGAAGTTGGGAAAGCAGAAATGTTATGAGGGAGAAAGGTTAAGTTTTGTTTTACCATTATTTGTTGTTTGATATGTCTAAGGAAACAATTCCTTGTATCAAAATGAGGATTGAGGAGGATAACACTTTGTTATCATAAGATTAGAGTGAGTTTATACCAAGTTTTAAGGTGAGTCTCGAGGTGAATTTCGAATCTAAGTCTTGGGATAATGTGGTAAAAGAGTACAAAAAATCTTGAAGTGGGTTGGAAAATCCAAGAACCACTTAAGACTCCAATTTTTTTCCAACCAAATCAAACTATACCACATCATCATACTTTATCCTATTTAATTATCTTGTTCTAGGAGTTTAGTTGAGCCTAAGGCGAGTGTGTGGATGTGTAAAAATAGGGAGAGTCTTGTATGAGTTTGAAAAATGAAAATATTAGTGGAAAGTTGATGAGACATAGTCTGAAGATTGAGGGTGAGTCTGAGGAGAAAACTCACCCATATAAAGGTAACAAATGGGTTATAATGGTTAAGCTTTGAAAATATATAAAGTGTGTTACCTATCTCTCACACCAAACAAAATGTAATGCAATTAGCTGATTTATTCAATTATATTCCATTTCCAATACCTGAAAAATGATATACTCCCTCTGTCCCATATTAGTTCACTAGTAGAAAAATCGGCATGTGCTTCCCTTCAAGTGCGGGCCTTTTGTAAATTGGCAGCACTTGAGAGCACAAAAATAAAGAAACAATACATATTTACAAGTGCGGGCTCATTTTAAAAATTTGGCAGCACTTGACTTCAAGTGCGGGCTCTTTAACTCAAGTGCGGGCTCGTTTAAACGAGCCGCACAAAATATTTTCTAAAAATAATTCCCAATTTTTTTTCATTTCACGCTTCTCTTCTCTGGTTTCCCTAAAACCTACTCTCACCTCTGGTATTTCATTTCCCGCTTCTATCACCTTCCCCTCTCTGATTTCTCTTCTCTTCCCCTCTCCGTTTCTCTGGGCAGGAAATCAATACTAGCAGCACACACCGCACTCCCCACCGTCGCGTCGCCGTTGCTGCTCCCCACCGTCACATCGCCGTTGCTGCTCCCTACCTCAGCGTCGCCGTTGCTTCTCTCCACCGCCGCGTCGCCGCTGTTGTTCCCCCACCACAAAATACGTCCTCTTCCTTCCGCCGCCACAACACAAAGGCGTCGCTCCTCCTTATCTCATATAGGTTTGTAATTTAAATTTAATTATTTGTTTCTTATAATAAGCTTGTTACTGTAATGACAAATTTATAAGGAAATGACGAATTAATAACTGGAAATCTGTATAAGCATAGCTTGTTACGAATCTGTATAAGCTTAGCTTGTTACGAATCTGTTTAAGCTTTCTTTGGTTTACCTGTTTCTGAGCTTACTAAGGATGCATTTAAGGGTATTGGGTTTACACAAATATGACTCAGGTTTATCACTTTAACCATTTTTTTTAATTGCTCTTTCTAAATATGTTTATTATTGTTTTTGTTTGTCCATACTCGAAGAACAGTGCTGTAATTGCACAAAATAATCAAATATTACCTGTTTATATATTAATCAAATTAGTTAGTAAAGCCGTATTTTAGTTGTTTTTGCAAGGGTGATTGTAGTGGGGTGCTGAATGTAGTATGTAGTCGTCAAGGGAGCCGTGTTTTAGCTGATTTTGCAATGGTGAGTTGGTGATTGTAGTGGGGTGCGGAATGTAGTAGTCAGGGAAGCTATGTTTTAGTTGTTTTTGCAATGGTGGCTGTAGTTGGGTGCGGAATGTAGTAGTCAGGGAAGGCGTGTGTTATGCTGTCGTTGCATATGTGCTGCTAAGAGTGATCACCCTTGTCCAGTTAGTTAGTTTCTTATTTGGATCCTGATGACTTGCATGGTGATGTAGTAGTTTGTACTTCCAGGCTCTAGCTAGTCTTTTCTTTTATTTTCTGTTTAAAATCTTTAGCTAGTTGGTTGGAAATGTGTGTTAAATGTTAATATATCAATAGTTCAATACTTCAATAAATTATTCTTATACTTCTCTACAGTTGATGTGTGGACCTTTGTGGCTTTGTATCTTCAGCTACTTGCTTTGTTGCCTTGTGTATACCCGTAGAAACTTTCTTTATGATGGTAGACTCTAATTTTTATTGTATTCTGGATGAAAGCATGCATAGATGAAATTAGATGCCCACTGATCTTGTATGTGCCTATGTTGAAAAACGATAACTTTATGTTAACCTGCTTAATATTAATCGATAGTCGGAACTTTATGCCTTGAAAGTCTGTATGGCGGGAAAGTCATCCACTACCTATATTTTTGTTAGAGAAGTTTTCCATGTAATGCATACGACTACATGTGAGAAATGATGTTTCCTAGCTGAATTTTTTCTTATGTTTTCTAGCTGAATTTGCAGTTCATGTCAGTTAGATTGCTGAGTTGGAGTTTTCTATTGGAAGCTTTTTTTAACCTTTTGAGCAGTATATAACAATATTTATTTAAATGAGTTTTAGAAACATTAAAAGTCTAATAAACATTTTCCTCTAAATTTTCAATTTTCATGTAACTACTCTATGTTCATTGAAGACGAAGGAGAGATTGGGCAGATATGGTGTCAAAATCGTGCGTCGTCCGACTCAAATGGCTGACAAACCTCCTCCTATTTACAAAGAGGTCTGATTTTCAATTCTCTGTACTAGTTGGTTTAAGATTCTTTGTATTAGATGCTTTGCCTCGATGATCAGTGCCATATTTTCTTTAACTTTTAAGCTATGGCATGCATATATTTCTTGTAATTAGTTTCTTATTGTTTGACGTTTATTAAACTTTATAGAATTTATCATGTATAATTCTTTGCAAGTTGCGATTATGATATTTATATTTTGGTCATTTGTCCTATGTGATTATCCGTTTTTGGTAGGTTAATCCGGTATGAGTTTCTCATAATTTTTGTTTTCATGTTGGTGGTACATATTTTTTTGGTTATTTGCTTCACTTTGCAATGACTCGTGGGTTTCTTTGTTGTTACTTGTAATTGTAAGTGTTATTTATGGGTAGAAACAAGTCTAATAACACCTAAAATGATTTAGAAGTTAATGTTATTTAAGGCCTCTACTAATGAGTTTGCATCATGGGAGGGATGTTTCCTAATATCTCAGAATTCGATGCCTTTATCAAGCCAATGCTTCAATGTCATGTTACTGGAGTGTTTTGGTTGGTATTCCTTATTGTTTAAATATTGAAATTGTGAAAACACTTTATATGGTTTTGCATCACATTTAACTCAATTCTGAACTCATAGTTTATACTAGTTAATGATCAAATAAGGAATTTGGCTGATTTTAAACATAAAACTACTAATTTAAGTGTATTAAACATGGAAAGACTTTAATATACTCATTTTAGTTCATTAGTTGAAAGTTGGGCCCGAAATTAGCCATTTTAGTCAAAATGTTCACAAAAATGGGTGAGAATGAGTATTTGAAACATAAAACTAAGTGTATCAAACATGGAAAGACTTTAAAATAATTATTTAAGTTCATTAGTTGAAAGTTGGGACGGAAATTAGCCATTTTAGTCAAAATGTGACCGATAATGAACTAACGAGACTTAAATGTGCATAACTTCACCAAAATGGGTGAGAATGAGTTTTTGAAACATAAAACTAAGTGTATCAAACATGGAAAGACTTTAAAATACTCATTTAAGTTCATTAGTTGAAAGTTGGGACTGAAATTAGCCATTTTAGTCAAAATATGACCGATAATGAACTAACGAGGCTTAAATGTGCATAACTTTACCAAATGGGTGAGAATGAGTCTTTGAAACATAAAAATAAGTGTATAAAACATGAAAACGCTATAAATACTCATTTAAGTTCATTAGTTGAAAGTTGGGACCGAAATTAGCCATATTAGTCAAAATGTGACCGATAATGAAATAACGTGGCTTAAATGTGCATAACTTTACCAAAATGGTTGAGAATGAGTCTTTGAAACATAAAACTAAGTGTATTAAACATGAAAATACTTTAAAATACTCTTTTAAGTTCATTAGTTGAAAGTTGGGACCGAAATTAGCCATTTTAGTCAAAATGTGACCGATAATGAACTAACGAGGCTTAAATGTGCATAACTTCACCCAAATGGGTGGGAATGAGTCTTTCAAACATAAAACTAAGTGTATTGAACATTGAAAGGCTTTAAAGTACTCATTTAAGTTCATTAGTTGAAAGTTGGGACCGAAATTAGCCATTTTAGTCAAAATGTGAACGATAATGATCAAACGATGCTTAAATGTGCATAAATTCACCAAAATGAGTGAGAATGAGTCTTTGAAACATAAAACTAATTGTATTAAACATGGAAAGACATTAAAATACTCATTTAAGTTCATTAGTTGAAAGTTGGGATCGAAATTAGCCATTTTTATTATTATACGGTTCATTATTTATTTGTTATGAACAAATTAAGTCTTAATTTATTGTACGATTCAATATTTATAATATAACTAATGTGTATATGTAATTTTTGATGGTTGATATTTTAAAGGTATTCAATAATCCGAAGGAGCGACCTTTCACTTTTGAGGAGATAGATGAAGTTCGAGAAATGTTGGCAAACTCCATTACTAGTGATTGTCTTTGATATTTCCTTGTAATGAATCTTAAATTATGGATGCTAGTTTTTCATATAATTGGAATGTAAACGACTTTTATATTTACAATTATATACTATTTAATTTAATTATCTATATAATTGGATAGTTTTTATATGACGTATGGAGGTTAATCAGTGGCGTGGTTCAATTGTAATATGTAGCAGGGAAATCGGTTATACAACAAATCTAAATCAAGTGCGGCTCATTTATAAGCCAAGTGCGGCTCATTTTTATGCTTATGCTGCCCATTTGTATGTCAAGTGCGGGCTCATTTTCAAATTTGGCAGCACCAAATATGTCAAGTGCGGGCTCATTTTCAATATTGGCATCACAAAATATGTCAAGTGCGGGCTCATTTTCAAAATTGGCAGCACCAAATATGTCAAGTGCGGGCTCATTTTCAAAATTGGCAGCACAAAATATGTCAAGTGCGAGCTCATTTTCTAAATTGGCAGCACTTGAAATATCAAGTGCTGCCAATATTTTGGCAGCACTTGAAAAACTTCAAGTGCGGGCAGGTCATGTGCTGCACATGTAAAAGCCCGCACTAAACCCCTTAAAATGAGCCCGCACTTGAAGTTTTTTCCTCTAGTGGTTGTTACACTTTCCTTTTTCGTCCGTCCCAGATTAGTTGTTACACTTCTAAGTCAGGAATGACTCCACAATTATTATATTGTCTCTCTTCCCACTAATTTTCTTTTTGTCCCCACCCCCTCTCTCATTCAATTAAAAAATATCCCACTAACTCCTATCACATCTACTTTTTCAATAAAATAACAATTGATGACCAAACAACCACTTATCACCTAAAAATTTGTGCAAAGGTGAGTGTAACAACTAATCTGGGACAGAGGGAGTAGTAAACATGATCTTAGCTCGGATGAAACCGTATTGAGCTTATATGTAGCTAGACTCTCATCTGACATGAGTTTATATTTTGACTTTATAAAGTGTTTTCCTATAATTTTCATAATAATAGCACCTTTCCCCGTCTCTTTGTGTTAATTTTGGACAGCCTATTTATATTAATATAAGACAAATTTGCCAAAAACAACCTTTTATAACACATTTTTTTGCGAGAAACAACCTTTTAAAAAAAAATTGCGAAAAAGGACCTTAAACTAAAAAAACTTGCGAGAGACAACCTTTTTGTCTTTTCCAGCGTTGATTATTTCTGGCTTCTATAATAAGGGTGATTTTTTTCCCCTTTTTTTTTGTATTTAATACTTATTGTTAATATATGGTTAGTAGTGGCATGTTAGAATTTTCTATAGGGGGACAACAAAAGTGTATTTGCTAAAATAACCTCAGGTGTTCCCTTATAGAATATAGATAAATAAATATAAATTATTAATACTTATTAATTAAGTTTAAGCTATTGTTTCCGCAAGCTTAGAGAAGTGTATTGCTTTCATTGATGCTCATAGCTTCTACGCAATACTTCGTATTACATACACATAGGATCACAAGATAATAAAACAACATATGCACGTAGATGAATATGCACGTAGATGAATAATACTTACACGAAAATGATACCTTACTAAAATGTGCATTCTTAATTATATTGTACGAAGTATTGATTTTAAATGACAGTTAATCTAGATGACAATATTATTTTTAGTGCTACTTCGTGGAGTATATATTTAGAGGACATTTCAACTCCTAACTTGCTGTTTGTTTTGTATATGAGTTGGTTACATGTCCAATTATCAACAAATTTGTTGAATGTGATTGATTAACATTTAACACTAGGGTTGACCAATCTTGAAATGTACAGTACTTCGTATATTAATTCTTCTTTACTTATTTTCCATATAAAAAAATAAAAAACTCTTCTTTACTTAAAAGTAAGTACTACAATCAATTAATCTCTACTCCGTAATATTCTTTCCCAAAAATGTGACAAATATGTCAAAAAAATATTAATCACACTCTTAAATAAGTAAGCACGCTTCCTTGATACCGCGGCAGCAACCGACTACCGGCTAGCAGTGGCAAACTGGTAAATTAACCTAAACCTCAATGGTTAACAAATCAATTTCCTACCTTTCCAACTCATCACGCGTCATCACCGAAACTTCCGGTCATCCTGCCACTTTTTCTCTCTCCTCCTACTCCTTTTTAATCCCTTCCCCTTCTTTCTCCCACCCATTTTTTCTCACTCAACTGTCAACTCCATTGCAATTTCCAAACGAACAAACATCACCCTTATTATTTTTGTCAAACAAAAAAAAAAATCATAAAATGTCAAAGCAGTTTCCTTAGGTTAGGAGAGAGAAAAACTCCGGCGTAAAACCCACCATGATTTCCCGATTTACCCCTGATTTTCCCGTCTATCCCCTTTTTTCTTCTCCTTCTTCCGGCTTTACTCTCGTCGGCGCTAACCACACCTCCGCCAGGTTCTGCTCCCGTTAGACCTTACTTTCTCTCTCCTCTTCAACTGCACAGCATTCAAAAACAATTATTTTTTTACATTTTTTTTCTGCAATTGTAAAGAGAAATTAAATTCTTCGAATTTGTTTGTACTTTTTTTTTTTGAAATTTTATCTGTAGAATTTTCGATTTTCTCTATGAAGAAGCTTCCACACACCACTGAAACTGTGTTAATGGAGTTACCGACGAAGCCGAGCTTTCTACGAAACTTCATGGTGAAGATTTTGTTATTCTGTGTTTTCATCATCTGCTTTCGATTTGCCTATGTCGTAACGATTCGAGGCGAATCTTGCGATGTCGGCGATTTCTGCTTCTTTTCCTTACCGGAAACCTTTAATCTCGCCGGAACTACGACAATCTCCGCCGTTTCATCTGCCGCTGTTGTTTCAAGCGACGCTGTCTCCACCGATCGGGGAAACATCCTCTATACAAGCAGAAATTGGCGGAAATCCGTCCAATACTACTCTTCGGTATTCCAAGATTTGATTGCCGAAGGTTTTCTCTCTCCTGAATCGAAGACTCTCTGCGTCGACACGCCCTTAGGGCAAGAGGTCTTTGCATTGAAGGAGCTTGGAGTTTCTGACGCCGTTGGAGTGTCGAAGAAGGCGGCGAAACCGTTGGTGGTCGCTCTGAAGAGTAACGGCCGTCGTCAGCCGTATGATAATAACACCTTCGATTTCGTGTTCTACGGTGGTGGTGGAAGGATTGATAATTTGAGCAGATTCGCTGAAGTTGCAGAGGAAATTGGAAGAACACTGAAGCCCGAAGGGTATTTGGTTGTTCATACAAGAACAAATGATACGTATAGCTTACATTCCTTAATTGCTTTATTCAATTCTTGCACATTTATTAAATCCCATGAAATTCAAGGTCTTGATAGTGATAATGATGGGGATAGTTTCATAATACGGGAAATAGTGATGAAGAAAGAGGGAGATGGTTCTGATGTGTATAGTAGTAAGGAGTGCTCGGTTGTCCCGGGGTACAAGCAAGAGATAGTTCGAAAAGCGGAGGAATTGATACCAAAGGAGCCATTGAAACCTTGGATTACACTAAAAAGGAATATACAGAATGTGAAGTATTTGCCTTCAATGGTGGATATTAGTTTTAAGAGTAGGTATATATATGTAGATGTAGGAGCTAGGAGTTATGGTTCAAGTATTGGGAGTTGGTTTAAGAAGCAATACCCGAAACAGAACAAGACTTTTGAGGTGTATGCAATTGAAGCTGATAAGTCGTTTCACCAGGAGTATGAGGCTAAGAAGAAGTGGGTGAATTTGTTGCCTTATGCTGCTTGGGTGAAGAATGAGACCTTGTTTTTCGAGGTTAATCATGACCCCGGGGATGATCTTCAGGAGAAAGGGAGTAAAGGGAGAGGTATGGGAAGGATAAAGCCAGTTCAATCTCATGATGGGGTGTCAAATGGTGTTGATAAGATAGAAGGGTTTGACTTTGCTGAGTGGTTGAAGGCGACTGTGACTGAGAGAGACTTTGTGGTGATGAAGATGGATGTTGAAGGGACGGAATTTGAACTTATTCCTAGGTTGTTTGAGACCGGGGCAATTTGCTTGATTGATGAGATCTTTCTGGAGTGCCACTACAACCGATGGCAGAGGTGTTGCCCGGGCGAAAGGAGTGCCAAGTATGAGAAGACGTATGAACAGTGCTTGAACCTGTTTACTTCTCTCAGAGAGCGCGGCGTTCTTGTGCATCAGTGGTGGTGATCTTTGGTAACAAACCATATTTGAATGTCTTTTTAGCCTTTTCTTGTACTTTGTCAAAATGCACTGTTTACTGGTAAATGCAGTTCATGTTTGTGTTTCCCAATTAATTATACATGTTATCTTAAAAGGTTTACTTGTTAGTGAAAAATTACATTTTATTTAGTGATACCACATTCTTTGATTTATTTGTTTCATACAGGTTGATGAGATCTTGTATTCTTCCAATAATATTTAGGTTATGAATCTATGATGTACCAAATCTTCGCAATTCTTTAAGTGACATGATACTGCATTTTCCTTCCTGTGTTTATGAGCCTGCTATAGTGTAAACTGCATTTTTTTTTTATGCTTGCTAATGTTGCTGATTGAATTAGATGGTCTCTTAGTCTCACCTTCCCACTTCAATCAAAGAAAGAAAAAGTGAAAAAAAAGGAAGCATTGATTCACGGAGCTTTGTTGAAATTGATTGCCAAGACTTTATTTTGTGTTTTGTGACCCCTTTTCAATCGTGCGTTTCATTGCAGTTTAGGTTTTCCTTTTTAGTTTTGGCTTAAGAAGATGCTAATTGCACTACAAATGGTGACATTATGTTACATTGACTGGCCATAATCGATATGGCTGTGGCCTGTGGTTGACAGTGAATTAAACTGACAGGAATCATATGCAATATTCATGTGCTGAATGCAAGTCTATTATTTTGCAATTTTCCCCCTATTACCCAATTGATATTCCCCCCTATGTAGATGGATCGAAAATGACATTTCAGGTATGAAATTCCCTGAATGATTGGTAATGTTTAAATGTGACGGTGATTTGATGAGTTTAAGGGGTTAATCAAGAAATAGTTTGTCGGGCCTTGGAAGGTTCATTCATGTACCAATGCTAAGGCTTGATTCCTATGCTTTCCCTACATAGTGATTTTTGCCTTCTTACTTCCCTTTGTTTTCTGTTGGATGGAGACTTTGGTAGTTAATATCGACGACACTTCGTAGCTGGCAGCGAAAGGTAAAGGTTTGGCTGGGGATAGGGGGTGGGGAGTTGGAATTGGGTTGTATATGGAACTTTGGATTTGCGTCTTATCAACAAATACCCCCTTTTAGGAATAGGATTCTTTTGTTTTAGTGGTCCTTGTCATTGTTTTTCTTAACCATGTTTTGTATTAGGCGAGGCAGGTAGAGTTGAATAAACAATTTAAAGCTTTTGTCAACCTAAGCTGATAATGTTTCCATGTGAGTTTGGGACAGATGAAATTTCTCAAGTGATTTTGTTAATTAGTTTATGTATTAAGCTTTTGTTTTATCTGATGGTAATTACTGTTATCATCATTTTGGTTCCCTTCCATGACGAGGATAATTAGTGAGGATTTATACGATCTTTGAGTTTGTAGAAACGAGAATGTATTTCAATGGAAAACAGTCTCTGTATCTGACCTCAGGGTTTAGATTGGTAGAATGTTGATGGTAAAGAGTCTAAAACAGTGGAGATGCTTTTGTTTATGGAAGTATCACAAATTACATATTTTTTTGGTAATTTTTATGTTTACCTCTAATTTGTTTGCATTCAATTATTTCAAGATAGGCATATATGAAGTTTCTGCTTGCAGAGCCCCAGTCATATATTCCCTTTTTGCCCCACCCCGACATGGTTGTTAATTGTAGTTGCTTTAGATATGAATTGGTATTATTAGGTTGTAGTCTGTATTAAGTTTGGTTAGCTACTTTACTACTCAAAATAGCACTTGAAATCTGCTGTGACAACGCGATTTCGTTTGAAATCTAACGCAATTTCCTCAAAAGTTAGTAGTTGCATTCATTCCAGTGCCACAAGAATTACTAGTTTAATTAATTGGTGGATTAAGAAAACAATTGATTGAGTGATGGCAAAGCTGTAGATCTGGTGGCAATCATTGCTCAATAATTGTAACGCCAGATGCAGTATGGCGGTGAGGTGATGCTAGTTTGTTATGAGCATTACTTTCCACGTATGTGGCAATGTCATTAAAATAACGATTGTTTTGCGACTGACAAAACTGGAAGCCTGTGAATTCAAGATGCTGTACAGTTTAAGTAGAACATTCAACACTTTATTTGATTGGAATTCATGTGCACTTTATTATTTTGTTGTATCTACATTACCCCTTCACATTCACTACATTCAATTTTGGAAAAATTGACATAAATAATCCCACCTTTCACTCATCTTCTCAAAATAATCCCAACTTTGGATTATTTTAGAATAATCCAAACTTTAGAGGTTACCTTCTCAAAATAATCCAAATTATCAATTTGCATATGTACAATAGACCCAAAATGGATTAGTAATGACAAGAAAAAAAGACTTCGGATTATTTTGAGAAGGTAACCCCTAAAGTTTGGATTATTCTAAAATAATCCAAACTTGGTATTATTTTTAGAAGATGTGTGAAAGTTGAGATTATTTATGTCAATTTTTCCTTCAATTTTTAACAAACAATGTCATTCACAATATTAGTTGGTCATAATTGGAGATCCAAGCTACCAAGAAACAATAAATCTAGTGAAAGAGATGATTTATTTATGCAGACTACATTGACCATTGAGCCCGTTTATGACTAAACCACACAAAACTGACTCAGATTAAGTGTTAATCTTTTTGGGCTTCATTTGTTGAATTTAGACTCAAACTGTAACTAATGTTGGATGATTTGATTATGACCAATCTAGAACCAACAGGAATCACCTAATCAAAAATTATATTATCACTGTCAGTCATTTATCTTATCTGAACTTATAAAAAATGATTAAATCTTATTGGAGCCGATGAACTTTATTGGACATGATTGAGTTAATAATAATAACAATAATAAATGATGATAATAATATTTATAGTAATATAAAATAATACTCCGTAATAATTAACGATAACAATTAATAATAATAATAATAATAATAATAATAATAATAATAATAATAATTACCCCGTCCATTCTTGAATGTCATTCTTGGAATCTAAGACAATCCAATATAAGTACACTTGTTACCTGAATCTAACCATGTAGGTAGAAGAAAGAAATAATGAAGAGGGTTATCGGGGATAAAGATAAATACTTTGGAGTAAACAAGTGGGTTATTTGAATTTTAATGAGGGTATAATGAGAATAAATGTTAGACCAAGGAAAGATTTCAAAATGGACTATATAAAAACAACCCAATATGGAAAGATGACTAACATTTGGAGGGAGTAATGATAATAATTAATAACAAAATGTCTTAAAATTTTGGCAAATTTGCCAAAAAGGGTATTTTATAACCCAAATTTTACGAGAAATGACATTTTATAATTTTTTTGTGTGAAATCACACTTTAATGTAATTTTTTTTTTTTTGCGAAACACAACCAAATGGTACTTTCCGGCATTGACTATATTTTTTCGGTCATTGACTTCCACGTGCTTCTCACGTGTGGCTTCATTTTGTTAAACTCACCAAATTTTCCTCAAAAAATTCCAAGGTTTAAAACCTAAAGTTGAAAAAAAAATCGAAAATCTCCTTCCTCCCCTCTGTTCTTACCCCCCAAACCCAGAAAAATTGGGTGAAGTTAGCCAACTTAAGCCACATGTGAGCAGCACGTGGAAGTAAATGGCCGGAAAACACTAGTCAATGTCGAAAATACCTTTTGGTTGTCTTTCGCAAAAAAATAAAATCATTAAGGTTTTCACAAAAAAAATCATAAAAGATTATTTATCGCAAAATTTGCGTTATAAAATGTAGTTTTTTTTGTAAACTTGCCTAAATTTTTTTATTGGTAAGGTGAACAAAATACCCCTCAAAGTGCTATATTTTTCATTTGATGTCCTAATTTAGTTGAGCTTGTATGTGGGTATCTAAGGAAAAAGGACCATGGGCTACCTAGTCTGATAGATTTCCAGCGCACTTGGGCCATATTTGGAGGCCGGTCTTATTGAAGTAGTAATTGAGACCGGTCAGATCTAGAAATGAGAATTCAGACTGAGGGTAAAGATCACAGTTTCTACTCCTTCCATTTCTTTTTGATGTATCCATTTCAAAAAGTGGGGAGTTTTAAAGAAAATTGGAATCTTGATTTGTATTGGTATAAGTGTAATGATTGGGTGTAAGAAAAATAATTGTATGTAAGAGATTATAATAAAAAAAGAAGAGAGAAAATAATAAAGAAATAAGGTAAGAGAGAGGAGTGATAATGATGGGTGATAAAGGAGGTGAGAGAGTGGGTATATGGGGAAGGGAAAAGAATTACTCCCTCCGTTTCAAAATGTTTGTTACGTTTGGATTTTGGCACGTTTATTAACGTATAATTAAGATCCTTTTTTTTTAATTTTAAATGTTCTAGATTCCATCATAAATCTCATTCCATCTTTCCAAATTCTGACATTTATTACTCTCTTTGAATATAGTGCAAATATGCTTTCATCTTTTATTTTTTTAAAAAAGACCCTCAATCCACTAATCATTGAAACAACCAATAAGATTGTTTTATTATCAAAATGAACCAATAATTAAAAATCACACAAATTGCTAACTTGCCATAATGTGACTTTTGGTTGCATGTGATTTATTAAGTTGAAAAGTTGGACCAATTAGAAATAAAAGTTGGCTCAAAAAATAATAATAGTAACAAGTTTATAAATAGAAAGATTCTTTATGTAACAAACATTTTGAAACACTATTAAAGGAATACGAAACAAACATTTTTGAAACGGAGAGAGTAAATAATAGGGGTGAGGAAATTTAGGTGGGGAATCTTTAGGTATTTTAGTAATTAGATAGAAATGTAAGGGTATTTTAGGAGAAAATGTATGTCCAAAAATAGAAACGGATACAACAAAAAGAAACGCTTAAAATGGAAACGGATACAACAAAAAGAAATGGAGGGAGTACTTTCTAACACCATCTTTTGGTGTAGTAGTAATCAACGTTGATTATAATTTAGTCGAATTTTAAAATAAAATTAGAATTGATTCCGTGTCATGTATAACTTTTGTTATGTTTTAAAGTGAGTGTTAATTTTTCGTTATTAAAAAGAGTGTAAATGTATTTTATTTCGTTTTACTAAGAAAACAGTGAAGATATAAATTTAAATCGGTATATTACTCCTTCCGTTCTTGATTATTTGTCCCTTTTGAAATCTTGTGACTATTTACTATTGCAGAGAATCTTTTAATTTTTTTCCAATACATATTTCAAAATATATTAATGGGGGATCTTGTTTTGTTCGTCTCAATGTGAAGTTTAACAATATCAAATTTTATATTTCTTTAACGTACATATTCAGAGATATTTACGGTTTAAATATGAAAAGGATGAAAAAGTCAAAAGGGAACTAATATTTAAGGGATGAAGTAATTGACGTTAATAGAAAATATAAAAGAAAAAGGGGCATGAAATTTATTGGAGGTGAAGGGGCATGAAATTTATTGGAGGTGAAGGGGCATGAATTTTTTTGGTTGTGAAGGAAAGAAAATGAAATTTAAAAAATAAAATAAATATGTTTTCAAGGAGTGACACCTGACACTCCAGATTTCTTGCAAATATGCCTGCTATTAAATACAGTATAGATTTGCAACTAGGAAGGGATCCAATACCGAAGTAGGCTTTCCCGCGTTTTATTTCTTCTTACTTTTTTTTATGTTTCGTTTAAGTAATACACAAATTCTTATTTACGAATTGTATACAATAAATATTGTACATTGGAGTAAAAATTAACTCAAAATGTTTAAAAGTTACCCTTGTATAGGTAAAATTTATCAATTTTTTAGTGATAATTTTTTTCATTTTAGTAAAAAATATTTCATCAAGTCACTAATAATGTATAAAGTAATCATTTAACCCTTTAAAATATTATATTTATAATCAAATTTGTTTTGGGAAATTTATTTGATGAGTTATTGTTGAATTGAGACAGATAAATCTCATAGAAATAGGAAATGGGTCCGGACAATCCAATAAGGAAGAGAGTTTGGTCCGCTTGTAAGCCCAATGGAGGTTTCACGCTAAAACAAATGACAATAGTAGAAGTAACTTCTCAAGCTTATAAATTGGTATTTTCTCCTCTTTCTCGAATACGTTGCCACATTGGGGCAACATAGAGTTTCAACCAGACATGTATTTTGGTGTCTAATTTTTTATGAAAGAGGAAAAAATTAGGAAAAAATAATTTCAAACCAAAAAAAGCAACGTTTTTTTTTTATATAATAAAAAGCAATTACTAGTTAGAATTATGCATAACGTTCATTAAAAAATAAGAAATCAAAATGAGAAAATTAGTGGAACAAATCATTTAGTTATTTTTAGCAAGCAATATCCAATTATCCACACAATGTATGAGCATGTTGGCAGTAACATCAAAATGAGATTCTAAGACAACTCCCAAATATAGAAATCAGTCCAAAAAAAGTGGATCCAATAATAGATGATGCACCAATTAGTGAAACATTGTATTTTTAAGAGGTTTTCTCAATTGAGTGCCTAATCTTCTTGATTTTCCAACAAATTTTCAGGGTTGCCAAATCCCTAAAAGAACCCATACACATTCTCAACCACAAAGCTCCTTTCCATATTCCCCTCCAAAAAATCTCCCTTCAATATTATTAATTTTTATGATAAACAAGAATATTTACCATTTTTTCATTTTGCATCATATTTATTCTTATGATACTTATTGGCAACTTTGATCATATACATCCTTCTCAGATTATGTTCCTCCGTTCTAGTTGTCTACGAAAACGGACACTTCTCCAGAATTTGGCTTGATTCATTGAGCAATATTTGCAAAAACAGAAAAATAAAAATAAAAATAAAAATGGGAGCTTGTTGTAGCAAAGAAGGGGATTATGGAGATCGACAAATTGCAAGTTATGAACAAGAATATGAGCAAGATGATCATGTGTTTGAAGGAGATTATGGAGCTACAATTAGACTACTTGGTTCTTCTACTTTCATTTCAATGGCAACCGCACAAGGGAAGAAAGGAATTAACCAGGATGCCATGACAGTTTGGGAGGTAACGTCAATTTATTTTATTCTGTTATTGGGATGATCATTTAACTCTTTACCTTGATCAACTTATAATAAAAATTTATATCATGTTTGTTATAGGACTTTACAGGCGAGAGGGATGTGTTCTTTTGTGGGGTGTTTGACGGGCATGGGCCGTCTGGTCACAAGGTAGCTCGTAATGTCCGTGACAACCTACCGATAGAGCTCTCAGCTGCACACAAGCATCTCAAAACGAAACATCGTAGCAGTAGCACGAGTGACCTTGATGCATTATGTGACGATGAAGATGATGCATTGTTACATCCTTATTCTACAAACACCAAGGCTAATAATGACAGCCACCGTGACGAAGATGGTTCCGATTCAAATCAAGTGTTAAAATTGTGGAAGTCTGGTCTTTTGAGATCATTCAGAGATGTTGATAAAGACCTTAGCCGTGACCCCTCTATTGAGAGCTATTGTAGTGGTACAACAGCTGTAACGGTTGTCAAACAGGTTTATTAATTTTCTAAATCATTAATTAATCATATATTTTCGAGAATTTAAAATGAGCAAAACTAATAAAAAAAATAAAAAATTATGGTTGTAGGGGGATCATCTAATAATCGGAAACTTGGGAGATTCACGTGCAGTTATGTGCACGCGAGGGGAGAAAGGACAAGTAATACCAGTCCAATTAACTGTAGACTTGAAGCCAAGTCTTCCAAGGGAAGCCGAAAGAGTGAGGCGTTGTAGTGGTAGAGTATTTTCACTGGAAGAGGAGTCCCATGTTCTAAGATTATGGCTGCCTGATGAAGATAGCCCAGGACTTGCCATGACAAGAGCATTTGGTGATTTCTGTCTCAAAGATTATGGTCTCAGTTCTACCCCTCAAATCTTTTACAGAAAATTGACTGAACAAGATGATTTCATTGTCCTTGCAACTGATGGGGTAAATTAAATCCCATATCTTTTTAAGTAAAAATTTGTTAGTCAGAGATTATAAATTTTGTAAAATGATTTTCAGGTGTGGGATGTGTTAACAAACTTTGAGGTGGTGAAAATAGTCTCAGCAGCTAGAAAGCGATCTCATGCAGCCAAGTTCCTAGCAGCTCATGCAATTCGGGCATGGAGGAGCAGATTCCCATCCGCGAGAGCTGATGACATAGCGGTGGTTTGCTTATTCTTCAAGCTTCCACCAACTGGAAAAACTATGTCAGATGTCAGCCATATTACACCTGACAGCTTAAGCCATCTCAATTCTTCGGTATCTCAACATACATACAGAAGTATCAGTAGTAGTGATGTGGATGATGGGTATGATTTCAGGGAGAGCAACATCAGATTTCAGGACATTCCAGAAGATTGGGGAGGTGAAGGAGAAAGTCTAGTCGACACATCATTGAATTATCCCCGGTATACAAATTCTCGAAATAAAGGTAGACCAGCATCCAAAAGTGCTGATATTTGATACTTGATTTTGATGCAATTTTTTTAGCTTAGGGGAATGAACTAGTACAGGGTGAATGATTTTTTGTATATATGGTTTTGAGAATGGCAAAATTTGCCTACAATGAGTGGAATGTGAGCGAGCTCT